>NW_025920228.1:0-126156 GCF_902686445.1 Sciurus carolinensis | reverse complement strand
AGAGAATAACCCTAAAAATGCCAGAGAAATGTTAATTCAAACCTCAGAATACTCGTGCTACACACCTCAGCAAACCCTACCTATACATACCAGGTAGACCTCAATATTCACCAAAACTCTTCCTAATCACCTCCAAGTGCCTTACCTACACACCTGACTACTGTCCTAAAAGAAACCTTCCACCACAGAGTGTCCTCCTTGCTTATATCAGATGGATCTCTGTATTTACTTCACAGGGCCCTCAATAAAAAACTGAGATAGCACTTCTTCAGGGGCAAAAGCCCTTTTTCACACCTTATATGTAGCTTCTGCACACCTAATGGAGACTTCTGCACACCTCAGAGAGCCCACACACAAACCTCAGAGAGTCCTTCCCTTCCTACACATCTCACAGTCACTTTGTTCCACATCTCAGAAAGCCTCCACACTCATATCAAGCACTCTTGCTACACAACAGAGAGCTATCAGTTCACACCATAGAAGCCTATACTACACATATCATTTATCAATTCCTACAGAACTTAGAGAGCAGTTGCCAAATACTACACACCGCCTCTCTACACTACTTTTACAATTCAGAGGACCCTATTACACACTCATAGAGTCCTCCTTTCAAATCTCTATATGTCTTCCTTATTCATGTCAGAATTCTCCACTTACTCACCTTAGAAATACATATCTACCCCTCTCAGAGAGTACATACCTCTCACCAAAGAGGACATTCCCCAAACATCCCATTCAACTATCCTCTCTACAAATCTCAGAGAGGCTCCCATACAAACCTTGGAATGGCATTTCATCAAACCTCAAACCCAAAAAAACGCTACCTATGCATCTCAGGTAGCCTGCACTACTCACCATAAAGCCCTCTATTCACTGCCAAAGGCCAAACCTACAAAACCCAGAGAGTCCTCTTGATACTCCATTGAGTGCCTTCCCAAAACACCTCAGAGATTCCCTATACTATCTTCAAAGGATCCTCCCATCAAACTCTAGTATGTTCTCCATACTCAAATCAAAGATATCACACTATTCACTTCAGTGGGCCTTCCCTACACAACTTAGACAGCATTTCCCTCTAGATGTAAAGTCCTATTACACCCCTCATAGATTATCTGCACACATAATATGTACCACACTACACACCAATGAGATATTTCCCTTCACATATCACAGTGCCACCCCTATGCATTGCAATGAGTCCTCACCAAACACCTCAGGGAACCTGCACAACAAAGCTCAGAGAACCCTCCCTATTCATGTTAGTGAATCCTACCTACACAAAAATGAGATACTCCACTCCACAACTCATAATGCCTCCCTATCTTTATGAATTTGTCCTAAATACTCATCTTATAGAGCTCTCTCTGCTCACTTCAAATGGTTCTCTGAGCACTACTCACTAGAGTTCTTTCTACTCATTTCAGTAAACACTCTGTATAGACCTGTGTGAGTGAGCTTTCTCAACCCCTAACAGTTGGACAACCAACACATGTCTAAGAGCCTTCTGACATGTCATAGAGATCTCCTACACACCACATAGTGTACTCTACAAAGCTCAAAAACCATGCACTACTAATTTCAGAGAGCCCTTCCTACACACCTTAGAGTATCCTCCATGCACATAAATAAAAGCAGTCTCAAATCACCTCAAAACAATCTCTGCACACCTCAGAGAGACATTCTTATATACCTCACTGAGTACAAGCTATACTTGTTTTAAAGCCCCTTCTGATAACTATACTTTGAAAGTCCTCTCTAAATACCTCAAATAGCCTATCTATGCACCTCAGAAAGCCTTCAATTCACACCTCAGAGAACAATTATGAGTCACTACATAGGCCTTCTATGCACCACAAACACTGATCCTGATCCTGAACCTAACCTTAAACCTAACCCTAACTCAAAAACCAAGCCTTCCCTACATAAAGTAGAGGGCCCTTCCTAACCATGATACTCACCATGATCATGACCTTGACCTAAACCCTAAACCTAACCACAACCCACACCCTAATCTCACAGTTTTCTCCCTTTTACATCAATTTGCTCTCCCTATTCATCTCTCAGAGATCTCATGTCCGCCCTCAAAAAGCCCTACAAACACAACTCACTAAACCATTCCTACACATCACAAAGCACCTTTCCTCTGCACTACTGTGTGCCCTCCCAACTCATATCAGTGGCACATCCACACACGTTAAATTGTCCTATGACACAAATCATGGAACTCTTCTACATAATTCACAGATTCCCTCTTTACACAGCTCAGAGGTCAAGTGCTACCAACCTCAGAGGGCACTCCCTACACACCTGAGTGTACACTCATACACATCAAAGGTAACCCTCACTACCCACATCAAGATCAGTCCATAAAAACCTCAGAAAACTATCCCTACACACCTCAGTGAGGCTTGTCTATATACCACACTGAGTACAAAATATACTCCCTTCCAAGCACTCCCTCCTAACTATTTTTTCTGGGCAAGACTTCTTTAAACACAACAATGATCCTGTATACTTACCTTAGAAACCTTTCAGTACACACCTCAAAGTGTCCTTTCAAATCACCACTGAGTCATTCTTTATTCACTGAAAATACTGACCATGACCCTTAACATAACCCTAATCCTAACCATAACCATAAACACAAACCCTCCCTACATACCACAGAGGGTTGTCCCTGACCCTGACACTGATCAGGATATGGATCCTGACCCAAAACTGTAAGCCACACCCTAAGTCTTACACAAAAATTTTAGTTCTTTCTTTTTTATATCAGTTTGTCCTCTCTACTAATCTCACAGTGCTCTCAATACTCTCCCAAAAGACTGTCTCTAAACAACTGACTGAGGTTTTTCTACCCAGCAAAGAGCACCATCCCTATGCACATCTGTGAACCCTTTTAATGCACTTCATGGGGTCCTCCCTCACACATCAAGGGGACCTCCTACAATCATCAATGGGCCCTCCCTACATACCTCAGAGAGACATCCTATGCAATGAAGAAAACCAAGAGAAACTTTCCTCCACACTTAAAACACACCTCCCTACACATATAAGTAAGCCCTCCCTATTTAAATCAAGAGTACTCCATACACACTTGAAAGTGCCATACACACCTTAGGGATGCTTCATTAACATGTTTTTAAGCTACACCTAAACAATAAAGAAAGCCCTCTTCATACACCCCAAAGAGTACTCCTTAGAGATTCCAGAGAAATGCTAATTCAAACTTCAGAATGCCTTTGCTAAACACCTTAGCAAACACTACTTCCACATCTCAGATAGACCTCACTATACAACAAAAAGTCCTCCCAAATTACTTCTGAGTGCTATAACAACACAACTCAAAGACCACTTGTGATACTCCTTGGATTGGCCTTCCTAAACAGCATTGATATCCCCTGTAGTATCCTCAAAGAACACTCCTATCACACCTTAGTATTCTCCCTCTTCATATCAAGTGGATATCACTATTAACTACAAGAGGCCCTTGTACACAAAACAGATAGCACTTCTACACAGAAAAAAAATGTTTACACCCACAGAGATTTCTGCTGCATACCTGAAACCTCCCAACACATATTGGAACACCTGAACTACAAACTTCAGGTAGACCTCTGTCCATACTTCAGAGTATGCTACTTACACATGATACAGACACCTCCCTATAAAACTGAGAAAGTCCTTCCTGCTCACAACAAGAGTCCTTGTACCTCAGAGGGCCTTCCATACACATTTCAGAAATACTTTCCACACATCTCATTGAGCAATTCATACACATCTCAGAGAACTGTAACTAAACACCACACACCATTTTTCTACATACCTTATAGAGCCCTACTTTCAAAATTCAGTGGGCCTGTAACCCACTTAATAGAACTCTCCTTTCAAAATTCAGTTAATCCACCCAATTCATTTCAAAGATCGCTTCTTATTCACAATAGGAGGAGTATTCCTACACAACTTGGGAGTTCTTAATACTCACCTAAGAGCACCATCCCTATACACCCCAATCAAGAGTCCTCCCTACAAATCTCAGAAAGACTTCTACACAAACCTTACAACACCCTTTAAAAAACCTCAAAAAACTCTACCTATATATCTACTAGATAACTCTCACTAACCAGTAAAATACCCTCCCAATTTACCTCCAGTCACCATAAGTACAAACCTCAGATAGTCCTTTAAATGCCCTCCTAACATGCCTCCGATTCCATACACTATTCTCAACAAACATTCCCATCACACCTCAGTGTGTTCTCCCTATTCATATTAGATGTATCTCACTGTTGCCTTGAGAGGACCCTCCCTACACAACTGAGATAGCCTTTCTAATCAGTCATAAAGCCTTCTACTTTATATATACCTCTACACACCCTAATAGGGACCTACCTAGACACCTCTGAAAGCCCTTTCTACACATATCAGAGTTCTCTCCCTATTTATATCATTGATTCCTACTTTTATACCTCAAAGTAACTACACTACAAATCTCACAGAGTCCTTTCTACTTATATTGGGGAGTCCTACCTACACACTATTTAGATCACCCAATCAACAACTCATAAGTTTCCTCATTTCTATGTCATTTTTGCCCTCCATACTTATCTCACAGAGCTCTCACTACTAACTTTAAATGACCTTCTGAACACATCTTAGTCTTTCCTACTCATCTGAGTATGTATTCCCTATCCAGCTGAGTGAACCACCAAAACACTTCTTAGAGGGCCTTCTCACACA
The DNA here is from genome assembly GCF_902686445.1 of Sciurus carolinensis. Taxonomy (NCBI): domain Eukaryota; kingdom Metazoa; phylum Chordata; class Mammalia; order Rodentia; family Sciuridae; genus Sciurus; species Sciurus carolinensis. The sequence continues at coordinate 121,413 of NW_025920228.1, read as the reverse complement.
CATCTAAGAAACCTCTGACAAACATAACAGAATTCTGCTACACTCCTCATATAGCACTCTTTTCTCATCTCACAAAATACAAGTCTGAAAGCCATTCATAAAGCATTTAGAGTATCCTCCATACACATTAAAGCAAGTCTTTCCTACTCAACTCAAGAGCAGTCCCTACATGCCACACAGAGTCATCCCTATGTACCTCAGTGTGTACAAACTATACTGTTTAGAAGTCCTCTCTCATAACTATACTTCTTCACAAGCCCACTCTAAGCACCAGAATGCCTATTTATGCACATTTTTAGCCCTCAACTCATACCACAGAAAAGTTTTCAACTGAAAACAAAGGCTTTTACTATATACCACGAATGCTAAGCCTGATCCTGAACCTAACACTTACCCTAGGCCCAACCATAACCCTCAACTCATAGTGCCCTCCCATCCACATCAGTTTGTCCTCTCCTCTCAATTCAATGAGCTCTCACTACTCACATCAAACAGTCCTCTGGAAACAACTCACTGATCTCTTTCAATCTTTCATGGAGCTCCATATCTATGTAACTCTGTAAGCCATCCCAAATCACCTTAGGGGTCCTTCCCAGAAATGTATCATTCATACAAACATCATGAGATCCTCCTAAATACCTAATCAAGTTCACAATGCACAGATCAGAGGACACTCACTACAAACACCAAGGAACCCAACCTGTAAACATCTGAAAGCATTGTTGACACATAAAAAAGCCTTCACTACTCATATTGCAATCTGTACCTACACATTTCAAAGAGAAAACCCTACAGAGCTAAGTGAGTACACACTATACTCCTTTTCAAATTCTATGTATACACCTCAGCAAACCCTGATGAAATATCTCAGATCAACCTCATGCTCACTAAAGAGCCCTCCCTACTTACTTTCAAAGGCTATACCTAGACACTTGAGAGTTCTCATGATTCTTTTTTGACTGGTCTCCCTAAACACCACAGATTTCCTCTACTATCCTCAAAGAAAACTCCCATGACAACTCAGTGTTCTCCTTATTCATATTGTAAGCACTTCTGTGAGCCTTTCCAACTAACAACAGTGGGCCCTCCCAAATACATAAAGGAGATCTCCCACACCCTTCAGAAGACCCTTTATACATGATTTAGAAAGACCTCACTACACAATGAAAAGAAGCTAATTTCACCTCAGAAAACCTTTCTAACTTACCACAAACACTTCCCTACACATCTAAGTAATCTCTCCCTAATTAAATCAAGAGACCTTCCTACACCCTTTAAAGTGCTGTGGTGTACATACTGACTTTAGGGACACTTCCTCCACACATCTTTAAGAAACACCCAAGCAATTAAGAAAACCCTTCTTATCCTCCAATCCCATTGATATATTAATTCCCTGGTGGTATTAATGGAGTGGTAACTGAAGGGAGGAAGGGTGTTACTGGAGGAGTTGTTTTATTGGAGGCATGTGTTTGTGGTATACACTGTGTATCTGGTGAGTGAGTGTCTTTCTGCTTCATTTATATTAGCCACTTCCATGCACCACACACTTCTGCCTTGATATTTAACCTCATCTCAATGCCCAAAGAATGTGCCAGCTTTCTATGGACTAATAATTATAAAACTGTGAACTCTCAAATAAAATTTTCCTTCTTTATATTTGGTCTGGTCAAGCCTTTAAGTCACAACAGAGAAAAAACTGACATAAGCAGAGTCATAGCCCTTTTCATAGTACTGTTTACATAAGGTACAAGGAAGGCACACTGAAAACATTATATAAATGTAAATGCACATGCTCCAAAGTTATTGTTTATCACTATGTGTACATACACCGAATCAGAATGTTTCTGGCATTTACTAACCACAACATACTGAATCCCCAGCACTGACTACACAATAAAAGCACCATTTAGGACATTCTCATTACATTTTCTGCCAGTTTTCTAAGCAAGAGAGTCTTGCTACAGCCATTTTGAGACTGCATCAACAATGGGACAGAGTTTTAGTAGTAAAGTTTATAAATTCTAACAGTTGTGTTTGTCTAACTGAACTATCACTCTTCCTATGCAGATCTCTAAGGACAGACACATGATACCTTTCTTTGGATCCTGTATTTCCCATATTTTATACCTGACTTTGACTCACTCCCCAGACCTCGTTATGTTTGAGGATTTTTTAGACTTATAAGGTTAACCTCCAGGAGTGTCCCCTATTCGAATGGCTGAAGAATGTTACCCTGTGTCTGGATTCCTATGGGCCACCAACTGTCTTTACCAGGGAAACCAAACTCCCAGATCCATATAGGGGTGAAGGGAGATTGAAAAATATTCACAGATACAGACCTTGAAGATTAAGCTGGGATCAGGCAGAGCTCTCTTCTCTGATGGAGATGCAGATCTAAAGAGTTATGCCAGCCATCTTTATTTATATATGTCTCAATATCAGGTTAAAGACTATGCAACCATTATTCTTTGTATTCAAGAATGTTACAGAAACTAGGACATCCTTTGTTACTTTTCTGTAGTTGCAAGCCACAGATGAAAAGTGCAATGTTAGATTTGTGTAGCTCTCAAGAAAGTCCATTGTTAAAAATTACTATAAGGTAAGCAGGAACTGGAGAAGCGAGGCTGGTGTAAAATTGTGGTTGTCTAACATAAGAATTCCTTCCTTCCAAGAAACTGTGTTCCTGAGATCAATGTCAGAGTTGATAGGACTCTTTCAGAGAGCCTGCTCATAATGGGCATTGAAACAACAGCTAAGTATCCTCTTTCCTTTCACAGAAACATTCCAAAGCACCAGGCATGCCACAGTCATGAGGTCATCAGAGACCCTCAATCTCAATCACTACTCTCCCATCCTCTGTCACCACTATCCACACTCAGGTTCACAGGATAGAGGGAATATTAGGAGACACCCCTAGTCTTCCCTCTGCCTCACAGATTAGATGCAATCTATGGAAACACCTCCCAAAACTTTAAGGAACAAATCCTAGGTTTATTCTGCACCTGAGCCTGGCTTGATTACCAGCCAGGGAATGGAAATAAAAGGTCTCTGAAGAAAAACAAATTTTTACCCTGTCTTACAGAAGAACTTGTTTTACAAAAATGGAAGAATATGGTCAGACTGTGCTATGTATAAGTTTTCTGAGTATCATGTTCAAAATGGTATATTCCCTTATTTTTTGCTGCCTGCCTGATATCCATATGTAATAAAAGCTCCATCATCTAATGCCAAAACTGATTCAAAAGAAGAGGAAATATGATATCACTTTTAAATCAAAGTTGCTGTAGGTCATAAAGGATTGATTTCTCTTTTTCTATAATGTGAAATTCTGTTCTTTGAGTTAGTTCCACATTAAGGCTGAAGAAATGGATGAGAAAGAAAGAAAGAAAGAAAGAAAGAAAGAAAGAAAGAAAGAAAGAAAGAAAGAAAGAAAAAAAGAAAGATAGAAAGAAAGAGAAAAAAATCTGGATCTGCCAGGTGCACCAGACCTGAAAATGTCAGGGAATTTACTAATTTCCATGCATATTTTATTCTTTCCACATGTTCACAGTAAGGTAAAATTAAAAGGATCCCACATGTACATATTGTCCTTGCAAAGAGTCTCTTGAGGACTTCATGTTCTCCCAGAATTTTTTCATATCTGAGCTGACTCTAATCTGATCCAGTTGTGTAATATTTCATACTGTGTCATCTTTCAAAGTCTCTGTCTTCTTCTGAGCTTCAGGGTATTTTTGTGGATTCAACTTTGGTCCTGCATCAATTAGTATTGTTTGTGTTCCTTGGGTTTCTTGCCTAATGTTTTCTTCTACTGTCTTTACTAAGAGTCCAATTATTCAAAAGTTAACTCATAAATATACTGGAAAAGAAGACATTCCTTTTGAAAAGATCTAAGGATGGAGAATATACGATGGTGAAAATGAGAATAAATCTTCCACCTTGGAGAATGAGTAGCCCACATGAACCTTTGGTTTTAGTCTTCTCCATGGTGGTAGATTCTACACCTTATGTCTCCAACCACACAGATCCCATGCATATTTTATATAAATTTGTGACAGGCTTTAATTTCTCAGTGGTTATATATGGCATTCTGTGCAATAAATTTCTGAAGATACTTTGTTTCATAACTGGGAATCTAAAATTATAAATTCTTTGTTCTATATCAGTTTTGTGCATATGTGTGCATATCTGTTTATTTTATGTTGTGTCTACATATATGCTTTTGTCTATATATTATATATATGGTGCCAAAATTGCCATATATATGTAAAGTAAGTGTTAATAAATTTACAATAAATTGGTTCCAAATGCCTTTCAGTTCACATGACTAAAATTGGCTAAATAGATAAAAGTAAGGATGTCTTTAAATTTACCTAACTATTCATTTCTCTAAGTGGTCAAGCAATCACTATAGTGTTGACTTCTCTAAAATGGTTAAAGTACAATATCTGTTTCTTATAGGGTGTGTCTTCAGCAAAAAAGAATGACTTTAAAAGTTAGATAGGTGTGCTGGGGAGATGGCTCAGTTGGTAGAGTGCTTACCTTGCAAGCACAAGGTCCTGGGTTTAATCCTCAGCACCTGAAAGAAAATAGTTAGATAGGTTGATCTAAAATCTTGGCTGCCATGGATACCATAAGTTAAAATTAGATGAATTAGATTTAACAGAAGTAGAAAAAGCATTTATAAAATACATGTTAAGGAGAAAAGTCAATACCAATGAATCTACCATGATGAATCAATATTCATGAACTTACCCTATCAAGTTAATATCAACAAATCTATATTTACAAATTGATATTGACTAATCAATATCAATGCATCTACACTGATGTGTTGATTTTGATAAATCTACAAAGAAGTGTGGATGTCAATGAGTCTATCCAGAATAATTAAAATTGATGAATCTATAAATTGGGTTGATATGGATGAATCAACTCCAATGAGTCAATATTGATGAATCTACATCAACAGGTAGATACTGACAAATATACCCAGAAGGGTAGATACCAACAAATAGAGCCCAATGGATTGATATCAATGAATCTACATTGATGAATCCATATCAGTTAGTGGATACTGATAAGTCTACCCCTACAAGTTGATATCTACAAATCTCCACCATTGAGTCAACAATGACAAATCAACCAAGTAAATTATTTATCATCAAATATACATGGGTTGACATTGATGAATCTACCCTGATGAGTTGATATTGATAAATCTACACCAAAGTATTGATATCAATGAATATACATCAAACCATTGATATTGATGTATCTATTCTGATGGGTTGATAATTGACAAACCTACCTTGACAGATTGATATAAATGAATCTACACTGATGAGAAGAGTAGATATTAATGAATATACCCAGAAGATTAGATAGCAAAAAATATACCCCAGTGGGTTGATATCTATGAATCTGCATTGACAAATCCTTACTGACAAATCAATATTGATGAATCTACCCCTATAAGTTAATATCTACAAATCTCCACCAAAGAGTCAATATCAGCAAATCTACCCAGACACATCAATGTCAACCAATGTACATGGACTAGTCAATATTGATGAATCTGTACCATCAATTTATTTCAACAAATCAATATTGATGGATCTACACAGTTTAGTTGATATCAGATAATCTACCATGACGGGTTGAATGACAAATGTACCCCAATGGGTTGATATCAACAAAAAACTATACAGAATTGTGGATATCAAGAATTTATCATGACAAGTCAATATTGGTGAAGGTACCATGTTGAGTCAATATTGACAAATCTACATTGATGAACTGATATCAACTCATCAATATCAATAAATCTTCCAAGAGTTGATATCAACAAATAAACCCCAGAGTCAATATTAATGAATCTACATCAATGTGTCAATATCAACAAATAAGCCTCATTGAGTCTATAATGATGAATCTACCTCAATGTGTTGATATCAACAAATCTACACCAGTGATAGATATTAATGATTCTAATCTGATGAGTCATAATCCATGAATCTACACTGATGGCCCAATTGCAACAAATCTACACACATGAGTAAATATTGAAAAACCTTCCACTTAAAGCGAGTATTGACATGTCTATGTTGAAGAGTTGATATCAGCAAATCAATACTGAACAATATACCCCAACAAGTCAATGTCAACAAATCTACACCAATAATTCGATATTGATGAATGTATTGATGAATATTGATGAATGCCTATGGGTCAATATCAACAAATATATGCAGAACGGTTCACATCGATGTTTCCCCACCAATATGTCAATGTTGATGAATCTAAACCTTCAAGTCAATATTGATAAATCTGCACTGACAGGTAGATACTGATGAATCTGCAGGTTTAAGGTGACATTGATGAATTTACACCTTTGAGTCAATATCAATGAATCTAGACCAATGTGTCAATATTAAAGAATCTACACTGATATGTTGATATTGTCAAACCTACCCAATTGAAACAATTTTGATGAATCTACCCCAATTGGTAGATATGGAAGAATCTAAACAAATGATTCAATATTGATGAAGCTACACCAACAAGCTACACCAAAAAGTCAATATCAAAAATCTACCCTTAGGTCAATAGCAATGAATCTGTCCAGAAGAGTTAATATTGATGAATATACCCTGAGGGTTCAATATAAATGAAGCTACATCTATGAATCAATACTGACAAATCAATATCTGGTAAATCAACACAGATAGTTCAATATCAACAAATATACACTGATGAGACAACATAGATGAATCAACATACACAGGTCAATGTCAATGAATCTACCCCATCAAGTTGATATTGATGAATCTAACCCAATGGATTGATATGGATGGATCTACACTGAAGAATCAATATCAATGAATCTGCTCCAATTGTTTGATATAGAAGAGTCTACAACAATGAATCAATATCAATGAATCAACACCTATGATTGACATAAGTAAATATATCCCATCAAGTTGATATTGATTGTTCTAACATGATTGTTTGGTGTGGCAGAATGTACACAGAGAAGTAAATAACAATAAATATGCACCAAAGAGGCAATATTGGCAAATATACTTCAAAGAGTCAATACAGATGAATCTACCTTGATATTGATGATTGTACACTAATGGGTCAGTATTGATGATCTACACTGACAAATTGATATCCACAAATCTACCCAACAGGTTGGCATCAATGAATCTATATCACATCATTGATAATGACAAATTGATAATGAAAAATCTACCACAAGTCAACATTTGTGAATCTATATGCTTGTATCAATACTGACAAATCTACCCCAATGTGTTGATATGAACAAATCTGACCCAATAGGTCAATACTGACCAAACTACATTGATGGGTCGATGTTGACAAATGTACCTTGACAGGTCAATATTGATGAATCTACTCCATATGTTTAATCTCAAAATATCAACACAAATGGTTTGATATCTATAAGTCTACACTGAAGAACTGATATCAAAAAATCTACCCTGTTGAGTTGATATCTATGCATCTACACTGATGAGTCAATAATGATGAATCTACATCAATGAATTAATATCAATACATCAATATAAATGAATCTACCCAACAATTTGATATTGATGAATCTACACTAATGTGTTGATATGGACAAATCTACCCCTACAGCTTGATATTGATAAATCTACTCCTATGGGTCCATATCAATAAATCTATGCCATCAAGTCAATATTGATAAATCAACCCAAAGGGTCAAATTTGATGAGTCTATCCCAATGAACTTATTTTGACAACTCTAACCAATCAAACCAATTGAATCAATATTGATAAATCTAACCCATCAATTTGATATCAATAAATCTATCCCTATTGATTGATATAGATGAATCTACCCAAATGAGTACATTTCTGTTAAAAGTAGTGATAGGATGGGAGAGCAGTGACTGAGATTGGAGGTCTCTGATGACCTCATGACTGTGGCATGTCTGGGGCCTGGGAATTTACTTGTGCAATGGCACAGGATGTTTATCTGCTGTGGTAAAACACTGCATGATGAGGCTCTGTGCAAGAGTCCTTTTAGCTCTAACCTTGATCTCAGTCACAAATCTTCTGGGAATAGAGAAACTCTTGTGCTAGACAATTACAATGTTTCACCAGTTCCATTACTCCTGCTACTACCCCAATGGGTTTATTTGGAGGAATGTATTCTGATGACTAAATATCAGTGAATCTTCCCCAGTGATAGATATTATCAAATCCACACCAATGGGTTGATATTGATGAATACACCCAGAAAAGTTGATATTGACAAATTTACATTTTCAGGTCAATATCAGGAATCTAAATTGACAAATAAATATTAACATATGAACATCAACAGATCTATCCTAACTGGTTAATATTGATGAATCTTCCCCTAAGGCTTGATATCAATTAATCTATGCCAACAATTAGATATTAATGAATCTACAATGATGGGTTGATGTTGATCAATATACCCCTATGGGTAGATATTGATGAATCTACAATGATGAGCAGATATTGATGAATCAACACCAATGAGTAGTTATCACCAAATCTACCCCATTGAGTCGATATTGACAAACACACACTGACAAGACAGTGTCAGTGTGAATCTACCCCTATGGTTGATATCAACAAATTTACCCTGACAAGTCAATATTGATAAATCTACCCTATTGAGTTAATATTGATGAATATAACCCATGAATCTATATTGACTGATCTACACTGAAGAGTCAACATTGATGAATACATGCCTTCAAGTCAATATCAATTAATCTATACTGATGGGTTGATATCAATGAATCTACAATTGATTTGATATCTATAAATCTATCCTGGGTGATTGCTATTGATGAATTTACACTGATGAGTCAATATCAACAAATCTGTCTGAGGAATCAATATTAATGAGTCAACAACATCAATTTGATATCAACACATCTATACCATCAAGTCAATAATGACTAATCTATGCCAATGGGTCAATATTGACAAATCTACATTGATAGTTTGATATCAGTGAATCTTTATCAATGAATCAATGTTGATGCATCAATATCGATAATTCATTGTCTATAAATCTACACTAGTCTATTTTGATATATCAATATCAACATATCTACACTGATGACTTTATATCAACAAGTCTACCCAGTCCAGTCAATATCAATCTGCCCTGATGGATCAATGTTGAGGAGTCTATCTCAAATAGTCAATATTGACAAATCTACCCTGAAGAATCAGTATAGATGAATCTACACTGATGAGTAAATATTGGCAAATCAAACCTTTGACTTGAATTTGATGAGTCTACAGTGATGTATCAAAACTGAAGAATCTACACCAATGAATCTTCATACATGATTCAATATTGATGACTCTACCCCATAAATTCTATATCAATGAACCTATATCATCAAATAAATATACTCATCAATGTCAAAGAATCTACACTGAAGTGTCACTATTGATCAATCTATGCTGATGAGCCAGTTTTGATGAATCTACACAGATGGGTTGATATTGGTAAATCTATTAAGCAGAGTCAATATTGAACAATCTATCTCAAAGAGTTGATATGGACTAATCTACCCTGACAAGTCTATTTTGATACATCTACACCAAAGGGTTATCAATAAGTCTAAATCCAATCATTGATATAGACAAAATTACCCCAATGAGTACCCTTTGACAAATTGAACCAGTTAAGTTAATACTGATGAATCTAATCAGAGAGTTGATATTAATGAATCTAACCAGTAGAGTTGAAATTGAGGAATGAAGCCTGATGGGTCAATATGGGCAAATCCATCCTGATGATTCAATATTTACAAATCTACAACAAATTGTTTATATTGATTAATCTATTTCAACAGGTTGATATTGATGAATATGCACAGAAGACTCGATATTAAAGGATCTACCCTGATGGGTCAATATCAATGAATCAACATTGACAAATTAATATGAACATATCAATATCAATGAAACTAGCCAGTTGAGTCAATCTCTATGAATCTCTACCAATGAGTCAAAATTGATGAATTCACTCAGTTGAGTAGATATCATCAAATCTCACATGTCAGGTCAATATTGACCAATCTTCCCCAATTGGTCAATATCACTGAGTCTACACTGAAGAGTAGATACTGACAAATCTACCCTGAGAGGTCAATACCAATGAATCTACACCAACTAGTAGATATTTATGATTTTACACTGATGGGTTGATATTAACAAATGTACCCCTTATGGTTGTTGTCTACAAATCTATGTCAATGAGTACATGTCAGTGAATCTACTCCAATGAGTAGATAATATTAAATCTTCTCATTCAAGTCAATATTGTTGAATCAAGACTGACATGTTAATATTGATGAATCTACCAATTGAGGCTTTATTTACCATTCTAAACCAGAGTTGATTCCAATGAATCTACACATTCTTGTTGCTATTAATGAATCTACACTGATGTGACAACATTGACAAATCTACACCAATGAGTAGATATCAATGAATCTACCACAATGTGTCAATATAGCCAAATCTAGACTGATGAGTTGATTTCAGTAAATCTACCCAGTTTAGTTGGTGTCAATGATTAAAAACACTTGAGTTGATATTGAGGAATCTATTTGGTTTGTTCAATATTAAAAAATCTACATCAATGAATCAATATTGATGAATATACACCAAAGAGTTGATATTGATGAATCTACCCCAATGGTAGTCCATAACAAATTTACCCCTATGGATCGATATGAATGAATCTAGATTGACCAATCAAAATTGATACATTAATATTGAAAAATATACCCTGACAAGACAATATTTTAAAGTACTTTTATATATATTTTTAAAGACAGAATTTTGATTCATTGTACACAAATGGAGTACAACTATTCATTCTATAATTGTACACAATGTAGACTCACACCAATTGTGTAATCATACTTGAACATAGGGTAATAAAGTCTGTCTCATTCCACTATCTCTCTTTCCCCACCAACTTCCACCCTATTTTCTTCTACACAATTCAAAGTGCCTCCATTCTTCACTTATCTCCATGCTCCCCCCATTTTATGTCTTATCATTCACTTATCAGATAAGACAATCAGCCATTGGTTTTGGGAGATTTACATATTTCTGTTAGCATTATATCCTCCAACTCCATCCATTTACCAGTAAATGCCATAATTTTATTCCTCTGTATGACTGAGTAGTATTCCATTGTGTATATATAAAACAATTTCTTTATTCATTCATCAATTGAAGAGAATCTACATTGGTTACACAATCTAGCTATCACTACCTGAGCAGCTATAAACATTGATGTGACTGTGTCACTGTAGTATGCTGATTTTAAGGCCTTTGGGTATAAACTGAGGAGTGAGAGAGCTGTGTCAAATGGTGGGTCCATTACAAGTTTTCTGAGGAATCTCCATACTGCTTTCCAGAGTGACTGCACCAATTTTCAATCCCACCAGCAATGTATGAGTGAACCTTTTTCCCAACATCCACACCAACATTTATTATGGCTTGTTTTCCTGATAATTACCATTATAATTGGAGTTAAATGAAATATTAAGGTAGCTTTTAATTGCATTTCTCTAATTCCTAGAGATGAAGTGTACTTTTTCATATATTTTTGCATCACCTCTATATCTTCTGTGAAGTGTCTGCCCAGTTCGTTAGGCCATTTACTCATTGAGTTGTTTGTATTTTGGTGTAAAGTTTTGCAAGGTTTTAATTTTTTTTTTTTTTTTTTGCGGTGCTGGGAATCGAACCCAGGGATCTGTGCTTGCAACGCAAGCACTTTACCAACTGAGCTATCTCCCCAGCCCTGAGTTACCTCCCCAGCCCATAAATTTTTGATATTATAGCTCTATATGAAGTGCATGTAGAAGAGATTTTATCCCATTCTGTAGGCTCTTTTTTTAATATTTTGGATTGTTTCCTTTGTTGGGAAAAAGCTTTTTAGTTTGAATCCATCCAATTTTTTGATTCTTGCTTTTATTTCTTTTGCTCTGGGAGCATTTTTTTTTTTTAAAGTCTGTTCCTAAACCATCATGATGATTTAGGTGAACTGTCTGTGGCCTAATTCCTAGGTCCTTGATACATTTTGAGTTGAGTTTTGTGCAGGGTGAGAGATAGAGGTGTAATTTCATTTTCATGCATATGGATTTCCAGTTTTCCCAACACCATTTGTTGAAAAGTATATCATTTTTTCTTTGCAAGTTTTTGGCACCTTTATCTAGTATGAGGTAACTGTACTTATGTGGGTTTGTCTCTGTGTCTTCTATACTCTACCTTTGGTCTACCTGTATATTTTGGTACCAATAGATGTCATTTTTGTTACTATTGCTCTACAGTACAGTTTAAGTTTTGGTATATTGTAATACCTCCTGCATCACTCTTCCTGCCCAGGATTGTGTTGGCTATTCTTGGTCTTTTATGCTTCCAGATGAATTTGATGATGAAATTCTCTATTTCTATGATAAGTGTCATTGAGATATTAATTGAAATTGTGTGAAATAAACATAGTGCCTTTGGAAGAATGGCCAGTTTGACAATACCAATTCTGCCTACTCAAGAATATGGGAGATCTTTCTAAGGCCTTTTACAATTTCTTTCTTCAGGGTTCTGTAGTTTTTGTTGTAGAGATCTTTCACCTCTTTGCTAGTTAGATTACCATGTGTTTTTCTTTTCTTTTTTTGAGGCTGTTGTGAATGGAGTTGTTTTCCTAATTTCACTTTCAGAAGATTCATCACTTATGAATAGAAATGCATTAGTCTATATGTGGTGAATTTATATCCTACTGTTTTGCTGAATTCATTTATGTGTACAGAAATTCTAGTTGTAGAAGTCTTCTGGTGGAGTTTTATGGATCCTCTAAATATAGCATCATGTAGTCAGCAAATAGTGATAGCTTGAGTTCTTCTTTTCCTATTTGATCCTTTTAATTTCTTTGGTCTGCATAATTGCTCTGGCTAGTGTTTCAAGGATGATGTTGAATAGATGTGCTTTCAGTTCTTCCTCCATTAAGAATAATGTTGTGTGTGGGATTAGCATAGATAAACTTAACAATGTTGAGGAATGTCCCTACTATTCTATTTTTTCTAGTTTATACTGAAGAATCTACCATGATGTGTCAATATTGACAAATTTTCTTTTTTTTTATTTTTATTTTTTTTATTTTTTTTTATGTTTACATAGGGAAATGATGTTTATTTTATTTTCCCCTCCCCCCACCCCTCCCACCCCTCTTTTCCCTCTACACAGTCCTTCTTTCCTTCATTCTTACCGCTCTCCTTAGCCTAACTCTAAACCTAACCCTAAACCTAATGCTAGCCCCTCCCACCCCCCATTATAAGTCCTCATCTGCTTATCAGCGAGATCATTCGTCCTTTAGTTTTTTGAGATTGGCTTATCTCACTTAGCATGATATTCTCCAATTTTGACCATTTGCCTACAAATGCCATAATTTTATCATTCTTCATTGCGGAGTAATATTCCATTGTATAAATATGCCACAGTTTCTTTATCCATTCATCAACTGAAGGGCATTTAGGTTGGTTCCACAAACTGGCTATGGTGAATTGAGCAGCAATGAACATTGATGTGGCTGTATCTCTGTAGTATGCTGATTTTAAGTCCTTTGGGTATAGGCCAAGGAGTGGGATAGCTGGGTCAAATGGTGTTTCCATTCCAAGCTTTCTGAGGAATCTCCACACTGCTTTCCAGAGTGGCTGCACTAATTTGCAACCCCACCAGCAATGTATGAGTGTTCCTTTTTCACCACATCCTCGCCAACACCTATTTTTGCTTGTATTCTTGATAATCACCATTCTAATTGGGGTGAGATGAAATCTTAGGGTAGTTTTGATTTGCATTTCCCTTATTACTAGGGATGTTGAACATTTTTTCATATATCTGTTGATTACTTGTACATCTTCTTCTGTGAAGTGTCTGTTCATTTCCTTAGCCCATTTGTTGATTGGATTATTTGTATTCTTCATGTAGAGTTTTTTGAGTTCTTTATAGATTGTGGAAATTAGCGCTCTATCTGAGGTATGGTTGGCAAAGATATTCTCCCACTCTGTAGGCTCTCTCTTCACATTTCTGATAGTTTCCTTTGCTGAGAGAAAGCTTTTAAGTTTGAATCTATCCCAGTTGTTGATTCTTGCTTTTATTTCTTGTGCTATGGGAGTCCTGTTAAGGAAGTCTGATCCTAAGCCAACAAGTTGAAGATTTGGACCTACTTTTTCTTCTATAAGATGCAGGGTCTCTGGTCTGATTCTGAAGTCCTTGATCCATTTTGAGTTGAGTTTTGTGTAGGGTGAGAGGGGTTTAATTTCATTCTATTGCATATGGTTTTCCAGTTTTCCCAGCACCATTTGTTGAAGAGGCTATCTTTTCTCCATTGCATATTGTTGGAACCTTTGTCTAGTATGAGAAAATTGTATTTATTTGGGTTTGTGTCCATGTCCTCTATTCTGTACCATTGATCTACCTGTCTATTTTGGTACAAATACCATGCCATTTTTGTTACTACTGCTTTGTACTAGAGTTGAAGAACTGGTATTGCAATACCCCCTGCTTCGCTCTTGCTACTGAGGATTGCTTTAGCTATTCTAGGTTTTTTATTCTTCCAGATGAATTTCATAATTGCTTGCTCTATTTCTGCAAGGTACATCATTGGGATTTTAATTGGAATTGCATTGAATCTGTATAGCACTTTAGGTAGTATAGCCATTTTGACGATATTAATTCTGCCTATCCAGGAACATGGGAGATCTTTCCATCTTCTAAGGTTTTCTTTAATGTCTTTCTTTAGTGTTCTGTAGTTCTCATTGTAGAGGTCTTTCACCGCTTTTGTGAGATTGATTCCCAAGTATTTTATGTTTTTTGATGCTATTGTGAATGGGGTAGTTTTCCTAATTTCTCTTTCTGAAGATTCATCGCTTATGTATAAAAATGCATTGGATTTATGAGCATTGATATTGTAACCTGCTACTTTACTGAATTCACTTATGAGTTCTAAAAGTTTTCTGGTGGAATTTCCAGGTTCCTCTAAATGTATAATCATGTCATCAGCGAACAGGGATAGTTTGAGTTCTTCTTTTCCTATTCGTATCCCTTTAATTTCTTTGGTTTGTCTGATTGCTCTGGCTAGAGTCTCAAGAACGATGTTGAATAGAAGCGGTGAAAGAGGGCATCCCTGCCTTATTCCAGTTTTTAGGGGGAACGCTTTCAGTTTTTCACCATTTAGAATGATATTAGCCATGGGCTTAGCGTAGATTGCCTTTATAATGTTTAGGAATGTTCCCACTACCCCAATTTTTTCTAGTGTTTTGAGCATGAAGGGATGCTGTATTTTATCAAATGCTTTTTCTGCATCTATTGAAATAATCATGTGATTCTTAACTTTAAGTCTGTTGATATGGTGAATGACATTTATTGATTTCCGAATGTTGAACCAACCTTGCATCCCTGGGATGAAACCCACTTGATCGTGGTGCACTATCTTTTTAATATATATTTGTATGTGATTTGCTAAAATTTTGTTGAGAATTTTTGCGTCGATGTTCATTAAGGATATTGGTCTGGAATTTTCTTTCCTCGATGTGTCTCTGTCTGGTTTAGGTATCAGGGTGATATTGGCTTCATAGAACGAGTTTGGGAGGGTTCCCTCCTCTTCTATTTTATGGAATAGTTTGAGGAGTATTGGAATGAGCTCTTCTTTAAAGGTTTTGTAGAACTCGGCTGAGAACCCATCTGGTCCTGGACTTTTCTTTGTTGGTAGGCTTTTGATGACCTCTTCTATTTCATTGCTTGAAATTGGTTTATTTAAGTTGTGTATGTCCTCCTCGTTCAGTTTAGGTAGTTCATATGTCTCTAGAAATTTGTTGATATATTCGAGGTTTTCTGTTTTGTTGGAGTATAGATTTTTGAAATAGCTTCTAATTATGTTTTGTATTTCACTCGTGTCTGTTGTGATGTTTCCTTGTTCATTCCGAATTTTAGTAATTTGAGTTTTCTCCCTCTTTCTCTTTGTTAGTGTGGCTAAGGGTTTATCAATTTTGTTTATTTTTTCAAAGAACCAACTATTTATTTTGTTAATTTTTCCGATTGTTTCTTTTGTTTCAATTTCGTTTATTTCAGCTCTAATTTTAACTATTTCCTGTCTTCTTCTACTTTTGGTATTGGTCTGCTCTTCTTTTTCTAGTGCTTTGAGCTGTAGTGTTAAGTCGTTTATTTGTTGATTTCTACTTCTTTTTTTGAATGCACCCCATGAAATAAATCTTCCTCTAAGTACTGCTTTCATAGTGTCCCAGAGATTTTGATATGATGTGTCTTTGTTCTCGTTTACTTCTAAGAATTTTTTTATTTCCCTCCTGATGTCTTCTGTTATCCATTCATCATATAATAGTGTATTATTTAGTCTCCAGGTATTGGAGAAGTTTCTGTTTTTTATTCTGTCATTTATTTCTATTTTCAATCCATTATGATCTGATAGAGTACAAGGTAGTATCTCTATCTTCTTGTATTTGCTAACAGTAGCTTTGTGGCATAAAATATGGTCTATTTTAGAGAAGGATCCATGTGCTGCTGAGAAGAAAGTGTATTCGTTCTTTGTTGGATGGTATTCTACATATGTCGGTTAAGTCTAAATTGTTGATTGTGTTATTGAGATCTATGGTTTCTTCAATCAATTTTTGTTTGGACAATCTATCCAGTGGTGAGAGGGGCGTGTTAAAATTGCCTAGTATTATTGTGTTGTGGTCTATTTGATTTCTGTAATTGAGAAGGATTTGTTTGATGTACGTGGATGAGCCAATGTTCGGGGCATAGATATTTATGATTGTTAAGTCTTGCTGATTTATGCTTCCCTTAAGCAGCATGTAATGTCCTTCTTTATGCCTTCTGACTAGTTTTGGTTTGAAGTCCACATTATCTGAGATGAGGATGGATACTCCAGTTTTTTTGCTGTGTCCGTGTGCATGGTATGTTTTTCCCCATCCTTTCACTTTTAGTCTATGGGTGTCTCTTTCTATGAGATGAGTCTCTTGCAGGCAGCATATTGTTGGATTTTTCTTTTTAATCCAATCTGCCAGTCTGTGTCTTTTGATTGATGAATTCAGGCCATTAACATTCAGGGTTATTATTGTGATATGATTTGTATTCCCAGTCAATTGACTCATATTTGTTTTTGACATGATTTGGTTTCTCCTTTATTTGGCTATTCCTTTAGGCTAGCGCCTCCTGTTGCTGATTTGCATCGTTGTTTTTCATCTCTCCCTCATGGAATATTTTGCTGAGAATGTTCTGTAATGCTGGCTTTCTTTTTGTAAATTCCTTTAGCTTTTGTTTATCATGGAAGGATCTTATTTCATCGTCAAATTTGAAGGAAAGTTTTGCTGGGTTAAGATTCTTGGTTGGCATCTGTTTTCTTTCAGGGCTTGGTGTATGTTGTTCCAGGCCCTTCTAGCTTTTAGGGTCTGGATTGAAAAATCTGCTGATATTCTTATTGGTTTCCCTCTGAATGTAATTTGATTCTTTTCTCTCGCGGCCTTTAAAATTCTGTCTTTATTTTGTATGTTAGGTATTTTCATAATAATGTGCCTTGTTGTGGGTCTGTTGTAATTTTGTATGTTTGGAGTTCTATAAGCCTCTTGTACTTGGTTTTCCATTTCATTCTTCAGATTTGGGAAATTTTCTGTTATTATTTCATTGAATAGATTGTTCATTCCTTTGGTTTGTTTCTCTAAGCCTTTCTCAATCCCAATAATTCTCAAATTTGGCCTTTTCATGATATCCCATAATTCTTGTAGATTCTGTTCATGATTTCTTATCATCTTTTCTGTTTGGCCAATGTTGCTTTCAAGATTAAATAATTTGTCTTCAATGTCTGAGGTTCTGTCTTCCAGGTGTTCTATCCTATTGGTTATGCTTTCTATGGAGTTTTTAACTTGGTTTATTGTTTCCTTCATTTCAAGGATTTCAGTTTGTTTTTTTTTCAGTATCTCTAACTCTTTATTGAAATGATCTCTTGCTTCCTGTATTTGGTCTTTTAACTGTTGATTGGTGTGATCATTTAATGCCTGCATTTGCTCTTTCATCTCCTCCTTCAATGCCTGCATTTGCTCTTTCATCTCCTCATTAGCTTCCCTGATCGTTTTAATTACCTACATTCTGAACTCCCTTTCTGACATTTCTTCTGCTGTGCTGTCATTGGGTTTTATTGATGTAGTATCTAGGTTTGTTTGGGACATTTTCTTCCCTTGTTTTCTCATATTGGTCAGTTGTTAGTGGGACCCTGAGATATTGCAGTTTTCCGCTATTGGCTTATAGTGTCCCGGTAGATTTCCAGTGTATCACCTCCCAGCCTTCAGTAGCCTGATGTCTTGGAGGAATCTGATACAGCAGCTCATCCAAAGAAAACTGCCCCTAGCCCCCTACTGGTTCCACGGTTTGGAACTGGCTCTGTGCGGAAATGCTCTCACTGTGGGCCTGCACCGTGCATCTGGCCATGTGGGATGAGCCCACTGCCGGAGTGTGGAAGGCTACCTTGGGAAGACTCTAGCTGCTCTGCCCGGCTCCAATAAGCCACCTCTATCTGGGCCTGCCACCCGGGCCGAGCTTTACCCAGTGGGCAGACTCACCCATGGCTCTATTTCAGTCCGAGTCTCTCAATGCCTCCCCTTCTTAACTCCTGGGTTCTGGAGCGACTGGGGGTGCAGTCTCCCTCTAGGCCGCCATCTTAGATCGCACCATGAAGAGAGCCTGCAGCCGGAGTGGGCAGAGCATCCTGAAGAGGTCTCTGGCTGCCCTGCCCTGATCCCAGAGGCTGCTTGCGGATCGAGGCTCTCTGCTGGTTTGTTGCCAGAGTACACTGCGCTGCAGTGGCTCCGGGACTCGGAGCTTGTTCTGGTCAGAAAGGCTCTCACTAGCGGGCCAGTTCTGTTCCGAGAACCTGGAGAAGCTGGCTGTGTGGGCGGGGCCCACCGCCAGAGTGTGCAGGGCTGCCTGTGGATGACTCTAGCTGCCTTGCCCGGCTCTGATAAGCCACCTCTATCTGGGTCTGCCACCCGGGCCGAGCTTTACCCAGTGGGCAGACTCACCCGTGGCTCTATTTCAGTCTGAGTCTCTCAATGCCTCCCCTTCTTAACTCCTGGGTTCTGGAGCGACTAGGGGTGCAGTCTCCCTCTAGGCCGCCATCTTGGATCGCTATCGATGAATTTTCTTGACAGGTTGATAATAATGAGTCTACCATGATGGGTGGACATTGACAAACCTACACTGTCAAGTGCATATCAATGAATCTACAGTAACATATCAATATCAATGGATCTACAGTGAAGGGTCAATATAGATGAGCCTACCCCAAAATGTGGTTTTTAATATTTATTGATGGGTCTATATCTGTGAATGGGTCAATATTGATTGATGTAACCCTATGGATCAATATCTATGAATCTACTGCTTCAGGTCAATATTGAAGAATCTACCCAATGCATCAATATCAATGAAACTACCCTGATAGATTAATATTGATGTATCTACCCTGAAAGATCAGTATGAAAGAATCTAGTATAATAGGTCAAAATCCATCAAGCTACACCAGTGGGTCAATGTTGACAAATCTACACCTTTGAGATGATATAAGTGAATTTACACCAACTCGTAGATATTGATAAATCTACATCATCAGGTCAATATCAACAAATCTACCTTTGGGTCGATGTTCACAAATCTACACCAACAAGTCAATATTGATGAGTCTACACTGTTGAGTCAATATCTACGAATCTACCTTTATGGGTTGATATCAACAAATCTACAACAATGAATCAATATTGATGAATGTACCATGACAAAGCAATATCGACATACCAATATCAATGAATCTACCCTGGTGAGTCTATTTCAAAAATCTAACCATTTGAGTCAATATTGATAATACTACACTGACAGGTTGCTATCAATGAATTTACATTTTTAAGTTGATATCTTTGACTCTACCCCAATGGATCAATGTGTATGTACCTACTGCATCAAGTCAATATGGACAAATCTAACCCTTTGAGTCAATATCAAAAAAAATTGAAGTTCAATATCAATATTAACAAATCCACATTGACAAATCAGTGTTGACAAATTAATATCAATGAATCAACCCTTTTTAGTCATTATCTATGAATCTACACTGATGAGTTGATATTGATGAGTATGACTAGTTGAGTTGATATTGTTGAATGTACCATGACAAGTCAGTAGCAACATATCTATCCCATCAAGTTGATATGGACATATCTACCCCTTGTAGTATATATTAATAAATCTACCCTGAAGAACCAGTATCAATGAATCTATACTTCCAGATCAATATGAATGAATCTATTCTTAAGGGTGAAAATCAATGAATCTCCTGAAGATATTGTGCACCTCAGAGGGGATCTGGTTTCCATGCTACATGAAGTACTTCACAGAGGTAATGAAGGTCAACTTGTACCCCAAGTAAGTATGTGGTCATCACCTGTGGCCTAAGCACAAGGCCAGAATGGGGCTCTGTTACCAGTGCCACAACATAGACTAGACCCTCATGACTTCAGTTTTGAGTTATCATTAGAGTCCTGGGCTGGGGTGGTGCAAAAACTAACTCTGTGAAGGGACCATGAAGAAGAAGAAGAAGATACATCTGCAGGTGTTAGAGAATTTCCTCCTGTCCAGAACTGCAACTAGTGAGCCTCAACTTGGAGCAGTCAGAGAGGTAAGAAAAAGAACACTGCCTGGAAGCCAGGGTGCACATTCCCATAAGACTCCACATGAAACAAAAGAACCTAAACATGCCCAATAACAGAAATAGTACAGGAGGTAGCCAATCAAAACATGAAAAAGTGATGGTCTATGTCCTGCTTCTCTAGGAGGATTCCAATATCAATAAAGCAATTAATTGCATGGAACCACTCCTCAGTCAAAGGATTCCATGCCACTTGAGTTTTGGCCCTTCAAATCTGAACTGCAATCTTTCACCTGAGAGCAACCAAGTAGCACCAAATTCCCAGCATTTTTGTCAGGATCACAATACCCTGAGTGCACAGGTACAGATGCAAGAACCTTAGAGGAGACAGATGTAGCCTGTACTGACTTGTTGCACCTTGGTAACCTGAAGCCAGAAAGTAATGTATGTGGGCATTGTTTCTATGGTTTCTCAATCTTGGGCTTTCATTGACTGTCCTGGATTCTATACTGTGTGTTTAAACACTGCCTTTGCTTAATTTGGTTTGCAGCAGGGAAACTGTGGTCATGAATATATCATTAAAAATGTATTATTTTGTCTAGGTGGGTCTATCTGTGGGGAAATCATTGTTTTTTTTAAATATTCTTGCATTTTTCTATTGAGAATTTGACATATTACACCTTTGTCTTGGATGCTATAGTCACACAGGTAATAGTAAAACACTTGTAGCTTGGTGTCTCACTGCTTAGAACTGGTGATGCTGTCCTTTAGAGTGTAAAATCCTGCACTGGGATTATTTGGTACAGAAACATATTGAGGATATTTTTAGAAATATATATTGGAGGCAGGAGACTAGCATTCAGGTAGTCTTTATTGATATACTTATTCATAAGCCTTATCTGTTAAGACAGTGAATCTGTCACCTTCCGAATTAAACCAACTGGAAACAGGACCCATCACCCTCTTTCTGTGAGTTCTTATTTTCTCCTGTTTTGGATAGTTAAGTAAAGACCCAAGCATGGGAATTTTGTGGCACTTTTTCAGGAGTGCCCAAAAGAGAGAAACTATCACCAGCTGCACTTGTTAACTGTTGTGTATAGTAACATGTAAACTGATTTAACTTTGCCCTAATACCATACGATGAATGACTTTAGGAGTAGGAGATAAAAGGAGAGAAATTTTCATGTCTTTGACTTCTATCAGTTTAAAAACCAGTTTAAAATTCATTGGAGCTTGAGGGTGCATGAAGTCCAGAATCATTCAGAGCTACAATTGTTTATTTTCATGATCCCCCCTCAATTTCTGTCATCCCCTAGTAAATTTCAAGTAACGTCAAAGCAGTTAGCAATGCCCCATCTTGGGAACTGTCCCACAGGTGTGATTGTGTATATGGGTGTGGATTTTCAAATCTTTTTCTGGCTTCCCACCTTTGGTGAGAAGGTAATGAACAGCAAATTAGCTATGTGTGCACAAGGAAGATTGTTCTGAATATCCTGGCTTGTGTAGGTAATTTCTGAAGTTTCTTAGGGGAAGGGAAAGATATCACCTCCTTGTGTTCCATTCAACAGTGAAAACAGGCATCTCAATGAAGAAACATTTTGTTAGTGATTGTACCTTGCATGGAGTGGTCTCCTATTCCTTTTCCAGTCTTCAAACCTGAATTGTGTGTCCTTCTCTCTGTTATAGTAGCCTTAGCTATTGAATCAATACTGCCTTGTTTCAAAATTTTTGTTGACATCATAGGAGGAAACTACCTATTTCCAACAGCAAATAAAGAAAAAGAAGTGGCTTGCAGGGGCAGGGTGTGATGGCACATTCCTGTAATCCCAGAAGCTTGGGAGACTGAGGTTGGATGATCCCAATTTCAAAGTCAGCTTTAGAAAGAATGAGGTGCTAAGCAGGTCAGTGATAATGTGTTTCTCAATAAAATACAAATAGGGCTCAGGATGTGGCTCAGTGGTTCATTGCCCCTGAGTTCAATCCTCAGTACACTCTCCAATAAAGAAGTGGCTTGCTGCCACCTGAGAAAAGAAACATAATCTTTCCCTAAAGACATGGAGAAAATGAAGTCCTCTCCCATGGTCATGACCAAGTTATTGAACAAACTCTTTGGCCATTTTACAACATCCTTTTTTTGATATAATTTGTGAATCAGTAATTTTTATAACCCAAATATTTTCACCTATATCAGGCACTTAGAACTGAATCCCAGCAATTCCAGCTCCTTGTCACTTCAAGGTGGCCTCTGCATGCTGCCACAGCAAGTTTTTCCACAAAGCTCTAGAATCCAAGCAATGCTTTCTGCACTGAGAATATGGAAGCAGACAAAAACAAAACATCTCATGACTCCACTTTAGAAGTAAAATCTGATGACCCCTGTTGATTTCTGTTTCTTTGAAACAAGATGCTGATGTAGATTCATTAAAAGGGGAGGGAGCTACAGTCTTTGGACACCAGGATGCTCTGGTGTTTGGGGTCCCTTGTTCTGTAACCACATTATATTGTGGGAAGAGACATTGGGACATTTCTACATTGCACAAGAAGCCATTTGCAGGACTAAGGCAAGAGGAGGCACTATTTAGATGCTCTAGTATAGATTCCATAATAGAACTACAGTCCACAGAACAGGTATCAGTTTTGGATTCTGTTGTATGAGTATTATATTACTTTTAAGAGCTAAATGCAAATATTGTATTATCATGAGATATTTTATCATGGATATTATTTTTGTATAAAAGAATACAGGGTAGCTATTACATTTGATATGGATACTAGAGCACTCATCTTCTAAAAATATCCTGGTTGTATGGAAGCTATTTTATTTATATTAAATGCAGTACTGTGGTTTATGTAATAGCATTAAAATCTGAAGGCAATTATATTAGTTGTACGTGGTATAGTATGTATAATGCATCAATATTAAAGAACACAGGACAGATATTGTGACAGTTTAAAATGTTAACTTTAGATATCATATTAGTATTAAGGGCCATATATAAATATTTATGTAACTTTTAGAAGTTCAAGTATGCCTATCATGTTAGGATTAAAGTCAACATGGAAGTTAGTACATTAATTTAATAGTATCTTATGAATATTCTATTAGTTCAATGACAACAATGCAGATATATTATTAGCATAAGGTTGTATAATATAAATATTATGCTAATATTAAGTGCTATAGGGAACCTGTTTACTACTTTTAGATGTTATGTCAAGGATATTAAGTGAACATTAGATGGCCACTACAGATATTATAATCATCTTTAAGGTCCCAGGGAATCTACTGTATTAGTTTAATGTGTAATAGTAAGAATATTTCTTTAGCATTAAAGACCACATGGCAAATATTAGTTTTAGAGGGTACAACAAATTTATCATATTCATATTAAGGGTCCAAATTCAGTGAGCTATTCTATTAAATTTATATTTTGTAAAATGGAAAGTATTTTAGTATGAACAGGCAGAGACCAGTGATTACAGCAGATTTGATTCTATAGTTTGAATACAATGGACCAAGGGACAGTTTATTTTTTATGTATGGCTGAGTATTGAATCCAGTGCCTCAAATGAGTTAGGCAAGTGCACTAAAAATCCACAAACCCAGTTCAAAAGAATAGTTTTTATATTAGTTTCAGAGGCCATTTTTCATATTACATAAATTTGAAAGGACTCAGGGAAACTATTAATTTTGGATGCAAAAGGATTAATAATTTTAGTATTAAAACCACAGAGCAACTACTATATTAGTTATAAATGGTAATGTATGAATATTATGTAAATACTAAAGGTCATAGTTCTTACTAAGGATATTATGTGTCAGCAGTCACAGTAAGGGAATAATTAGTGTCTTCAGTCACAGTGAGTGTGTTATGTGAGTGTCAGGTTCCACAGTAAGGATATCATGTGAGAGTTAGAAACCAAGTGAAAATATTTTGTTAGTGACAGAGACCAAGTGTGAACATTCTGTGAATGTCAGAGGCCACAGTGAGAAGCGTTATGTGAGATTCATGGGTCAGAGTTATAATATTATGTGAGTGTAAGTGGTCAAATGAGGTAGGTTTTGGATTTTGTTTTGCTGAATATTCATGTGTAGAAAAGAATGATACTCATAATGATTTCAATCACACAAAATGGCATGTTGCGTATGCATACTCATGACCTGGAAGGCATGTTCAACTAAACTGTTTGCAAATTAATAGCTGTTTTCTTTTCTTGCATTTTTTATGTAATTTACATGTAAACTTTTTTTAAAAAAATGCTACTTTTAATAAAGATGTCAAGTGAGAATTATATGTGAATGTGAGGGTCCACACAGCAAATATTTTGTGAGTGTTTCATGCTGCAGTGAGGATAGTATGTGAGTGTTAGAGATCAAGGGAAAGGAGTGGTCAGAGACAGGGCCGTAGCCAGCATCCAAGGGGCACAATTCTTCACTGTTTTTGAAATCACCCTTGAAGCATGGATTGGGAATGGGGAGGCTGAATCCAGTTAAGATTCTATTATAATATTCCAGGTGAAAGTCAGTGAGGGTGTAAGGCTGTTCACAGTGGGACAGGGTCAGAGGAGATGGTTGTGAGGGACTCAGGGAATGCCATCAACAGGACAAGGAGACTAACATGGGGTTGGGAGAAAGCAGAAGTTGTGTATGAAGAGGGTAAACAACAGAGTAAGCTCATAGGTAGAGTTAAGAATGTATTTTGGGACCATGTTGAGTTTGAGGAGTCTATAGGACATTTGGGTGTAAGTATCCAACTGGAGCTGGATGGAAGAAGAGTTTGGGATTAAGAGAAGTTAGGAAGTCATCAACATGTGAGGGATAGTTAAAACCATGGAAGTGGATATAGTCACTCTAGGAGAGGATCTGCAACACAGGGAACTATGGGCTGGGTGGTCAGGGAAGTTGTGGGATGAGTTGTTGAAAGATAGGTAGTTTGGAATTCTATGGATCTCTGTGTATGTTAGATGAGCTCAGGATACAAGTAAAGTGATGCTCAAAAAGGAAAGTTATGGAGTATCCAGACCAGATTAAGGGGAACATAGAACTAAGGCTAAGGATGCTGTCATTTTTTCTCTCACTGAAACTGTGACTTTTGAATAAATATGCTATTTTAACATAATGATTTGGTGGCAGTGTATAGAACTGATGGGAAAGGGGAATGTGAGGCAGGTGGATTGGGTTAGCTAGCTGTGTAGGATATCTTCTGTAAAGTGATAGGGGCTGACTACAGAAGGAATGGAAATGAGGGGATACACAGGAGAATAAATTCCAGGAAGATTCAGAGGTCGTGACATTGTTCATCATGGCATCTGGGATGTGGGGTGATGGACAGAGCCATGAGCACAGTGATCCCACCTTGTTTTAACCTTGTTTGTGGCACCTGAAACATACTTGTACCCTCAGTGTTCATGGGGAGATAAATGATACAGTTGACAAAAAATAAAGTTTAAAGAAACAGTGGATGTGGAAAGATGATGTTCAAGTTTGAACATGGGCATTGGAAATGGAGAAGCCAGTGAAGAGTGAGGGGACAGTATAGGATGCATTAAGAGTTGTGCATGAGTTTAGTCCATCAAGTATTGAGTGCTGAGTACTATAGGAGAATAAAGATTACAGAAAGAGGTAGCAGAAAATTATGCAAATTACCATAAGATGAGGCAGAATATGCTCAATGTTAAGAGAAAATGAGTTTATACTGTGTTCTAAAGACAAAAACAGGGAGAGAAAGTCCATCTGGTTGAGGGAAGATGAGGAACATCTCCTTTGAGGTGGCATTTTGATGGGCAAAGGGATGTAGGAGTAGGGAAGAAGGCATTGCAGGACTTGATTCTGGCAAAGGGCCATGGGCAAGGGAAATCTGAGTCCTAACTCTAAATTATCACCTTGAGAATTAGAGAGGAATAAGTGGGCATATATGATCTTATTTGAGAGAAAGTTAGCTGTTTTCTGCTTTTGAAAACTGTCCCATTTTGATACTGGGCATTGAACCCAGGGCACTTTACTACTGACAGCTACATTCCTTGCTTATTATTATTAATGTTATGATTAAAATTATTATTATTAGTTGTAGTAGTAGTAGTAGTGGTAGTATTGAGACAGGGTCTCAATAAATTGCTCAGAGCACTGCTGAATTTCTGAGGCCTCAATCTTGTTGTCCTTCTGCCTCAGTCTCCCAGGTCACTGAGATTACAGGCATGTACACCACCCTGCCAGGTTGAGGACTATCATTTTAGGGTTTGAGAAGCCTTCATTGGAGACCCCAAATATCCTTGTTATTAAATGTTAATGTAACATACTGTGGTTGGAATCTGGCTCTGAAGTAACATACAAATACTAGTTCTTGCATCACCTGAGCCTGAAAGCACAGCTAATTCAGTTTTGTCCATCTGTCTCCAAATATTAAGTACTTCTCAATATACAATTGAGATTGCCACCCATAAATAGATGAAATGTAGTTAATAAGGTCCATGTTTAATTTCTGATTCATTTATTCATTCAGACACATTTACAAAGCACTAGGTGTGAGTGTAGTTGCTACAACTTATTCAACATTCCTGTGTGATGGATACTTCTACAGGGTCTAGATGGATCATCCAATTTAATCTTCCCAGCAAACCTGTAATGTAGGTATGGTTTATTCTTCGCATTTTACAGATGTCAAAATTGAGACTCAGAGAGGTTAGGTAGCTTTCCTGAGATTTCCTAGCTGGTAAGTGTGGTTCTGAGATTGGAACCCTGGCACAGCTCATGCTGAACTGTTAATTCTCAACAGTTAGGCCAGATTGTCCTAGCATACTTGTAAAACTGCCTTGCCTGAAACAAATGAGGAGCTTATTTAAAATGTGTTTACACTAGGTCATGGAATATGTAGGAAATGCCAGAGTTAAATGATTTGGTACAAACTTGTTTACCTTTCAGCATGTCATGGTTCAAAGAGATGTAGATGTTTGTTTCTGTTCCACTAAGCAGAGCAGACCTGTCCTTTCAGGCTTAAACCCAATTGCTCTTGATAATGAATGAAACTGCTGAGACCAATTCTACGGGAAAATAACATGTTGGTGGCCATAATGATGCAGTCTTAAATGCTGACACCTTTGCTGTGGTTCTTACACAAAGCACTGTAGTAACACAATAATTCACAGAGGGACTCCTTGTCACCAGAGCTGCAAACCCACCCTGGGATTAGGAGTTTGCTCTGCTGAGAATAAAAGCCCTGCAGATTTAACAGCCAGGGAAACCTGTTTATTGTCTTCTTTCTGGCTTGTTTTCCAGGACTCCTGCTGCCTGCATGAAAGGAAATGCCAGCGTGGCACTCTTCTGAGAAACTCAGAAGTGTCGTCTCTACATCCACCCTGATAAGAATCATCACATATATCCTTCACCATTGCCAGGGTTCTGAGTTCTCACCAATCCCACATCCAGAGTTAAATCTGGAAAACAAGTTCAGAGCTTTTTAAGAAGCTGTGACAGGGTATTTGAACAGCAGATTCTAAGCTATTACAGGGCTGGTCAATAATGAAATGTGTGAAGAAATGATTTTAAAATGTGTACGTGTGATTTGTGTGTTTATAAACTAAGTAGAGTGTCCACTGTAGAAAAACATTTCCAAAAAGAAAGAAAGAATGAAAGAAAGAAAGAAAGAAAGAAAGAAAGAAAGAAAGAAAGAAAGAAAGAAAGAAAGCCCCTTCCTGGGATCCCATTTTGTCAGTACACTAAACTTTCTTTAATTTAGCAGGGGGAGCAAGTGGAAGAGATCTTTTGGATAGAAGTTGCTACAAATGAGTTTTCCACCAGAATATCAATAAATTCTTCCTTTATAAGTTGATAAGTATTAGCATTGAAGAGAATTAAGCTGTTTAAATGTTGCAGAAATAAATTGTGCAGGTTTTCTAAGATAGTGGGGAACATAACCACTGTGCTACTCTGTTGATCACACTAGAGTCAGGTGAACCTCTATCAAGAACTATCTATGTCCTTTATTTCCCAGGTGCTAAATGAATTGCTTCTGACCCCTAGTCCACTGCTCTCCTGCTTACTTTTTGGGAGCAGCCTTAGTCCTGTAGTTTCACTGGGTCCTGCTTACTGAAATGGCCAAATATTCTGTTCCAGGTGAGTGTTTGGAAATAAAATTAAAAACATAGAACTTCTAAGGGACACCCATTCTTTCAACTCTGCAGAGACTTAAGATGATGGCTTCTGCCTCATATTTGGTAAATATATTCAGTTTACAAAGGGTGTCCATAGGGACAAGGTTGCACACTCTTTTAAATGAGATATCTTTTTGAGGAAGAAATGGTGTACTTATGTCAACTGTACATAAATGCAACAATTAGTTCTTGAAGTATTTTGTATATTTTGACTATGAATACTGAAAATTTTTAGGGAAGTATAAAACTTAAGAAAAAATATGATAATCCAGTTACTAATGTACTGATTTACTTGAAAAAATTCTAAAAGTAAAAATAAAAACAGATTTCCTCTACTAGAATAAAAAAGTCACTTGCATACTTCCAAATTATAACCAAGTTCTTCTTGTTCTGTGATTTAAAAAAGAAAAAAGAAAAAAATAACATCCAGTGCATTGGGTTAAAAAACAATGAAGACTTAGTTGCTTTATCTTGCAGATTCCTCTGAATTAGGAGAGTGTTATTATTCACTTACATGCTAGATTCTTGCAGTAGAATCACTTTCTATCATGTGGATATTGGTAACATTTTTTCTTTCATACCAAAGACTGTTCCCCACCAACCCACATTATTATTGTTTAGGTATCTGAGTTTAGGCAGGACAAATCCTAGGGAAAGGAATGAAGCAGGTGTAGACAGACACAGTGTGAACTCCCCCTGCCTGATTATAGCCTTGTCTCATCCACCCTGCATCCCGTATCCCCTGTGTGGTTCCTTTCAAACTAGTTGCAGTTCTTTGGCTCCCTTGCCAAACAGCATTTTGCCTGTTGATCTGGCAAACCTCAGTAGACTGTGGACCCTTAATACTGCAGCTGCATTCTGTTCCCCATGGTGTCTCCCAGCATCTAGTTTGTTGACTGGAGTACAAATGATACCAGCAATGATCAGTGACTCTCTAAATGATAAGATGCCAAAGAATTCATAGAGATGTCAAAAAATGTAATTGTTATAAAAAAGATCAAGTCTGTTTATCTTTTCAATTGGTCATTTTGCTTGTCAAAATTATATATGCCAAGTACCATCTCTGTGCCAGAAGCCTGATGTACATGATGAGATTTAGGGTTTCATTGGAATAATGGTAAGCTAAAGTGATTCTAATTGCTATCTTGGTTCTATGGCTTACTACTGGAGTTAGGGTATCATGATGTGACTACGTTGTGGGAGCAATCTGGTTTCTTTCTTTCCCCTGGCTCTTATTCCTATTACAAGAAATCACGCTTTAGTCACACACACAACACATTGATTTTTAACCATTTTAACTTAGGCAGAGAAGCAAAAACTAGTAATTGTAAGTAAAATTAGCAATAAACAAATCTAGTATTTTAAAAAAGCTTTAGCCTGGACATCCTAATCTTTGGTGAGGAGATAAAAGGCCTCATTGTCTGAAAGTCTCAAGGTTTAAATGGGAGAACTCTGGGAATGAGTAGAGCAGATAGAACTTACATGTCTACAGTGCGCTCCTGGGGGCGGGACCCAGAGCTTCTGTGGAATTCAGCAAGCATTTGTAAACAATGAACGGCCTCTCTTTTCCCTCTTTACTGGGAATTCTGCCACATGATTGAAATATGTCTTGGTGACATCCTGGGAAAACCTTGGGAAATGACTGGAACTATGCTAATTTTCTTATCTAGTATTACCAAAAATAAGTATTGTTCATGTTCATGAATGTTCTACACATTATCTGCATTTCTGGGCATTGGAATGTTTATTCCCAGTAGTTCTTAAAAGTAGCATCCAGTCACCTGGATGGTGTGTTAAAGATTTCTGAGTTCTTAGGTCTTAGATAGGGTCTGACATAAACATTTTGTTCAAGTGCCTAATAATACTCTTGGTCCAGGGGTGATATTTTGAGAATGACTGAAGGCCATTGGTTTCTAGTTTACATTTAGAAATCTGAAGAATAAATTGCATTGTGTGTGGTGAGGGGAGGTGGTAGTGATTGGCCCAGGGTACTCCACCACTGAGTTGCATCCTCAACCCTTTATATTTTGAGACAGGGTCTTGTTAAGTTGCTGAGGTTGGCCTTGAACTTGTGATCCTCTTGTCCCAGCCCTGAGTTACTAGGATTACAGTGCATTTCCACTTCACCTGGCTTTATTACTGCTTTTAAAATCTACTTGCTTGAAGTTTCAATTTTAATTTCACCAAATAGACCTTTTATTTCTCTTGGTGCCATTCAAAAGGCGGACCCCCCCAAAAAATATACAACCTATTCTGGATGGATGACTTGTTATATGGTCCTGGACCCTCATTTTCTGATTGGATCAAAAAACTAAGGGAAAAATTTATGCACCTTTTAAAATATTATTACCATTCCAATGAAAAGGTCAGTTGAACATAGCAATTTTAAAATGATAAACGTGAAAACATGGTAAGAGGAAGATTTTTTTTTTTAATGTAGGCATTGCAATTGATGGATTTTTATCATTCAGATTATGATTATGTCCCTCCCAAACTTATAAAAATAGCCTATCAAAATAACAAACCTCTTTCACATATGCTATTAATGTACTTGCAAAGGAAAAAAAAAATAGGCTTGGCCTACAACATATTTTAAGTGATGCTGACAGGTTTCCTGTTGTGATCTTTACAAAAGTAGACTGCAATCCTGAGGGTGTCAGCTGACAGAGCTGAGGAGATTCTGCACATGATCATTGATGTACATTCATTTTTTATTCATATACAATTATTATAGCAGGCTATAGCATATATTAAAGGAATTCAAAATAGGAGAAAAGGCACTAGCTGTTATGGAAGAGGTATGCTTTCAAAATGAGATATATTTTAGTAAAGAGATAGATGCCAAAATCACTGTGATAAGTGTCAAATGTTGAGGACCCAGAATTACAAATAAAGTGAAATGTCTTCTTCAATTAAATAATTTGGCTTTTTGAGCTTACATGTCTGTACAATTCCAACTTTTTAAACAGATTTTTATCAAATTTGAAATGAAACCAGTAGGTACAGATACATTTTGAAATCCGGTGGAGCTAGTCAAATTTGCATTTGAGAATATGTGCTGAAATTTTTAGTTTGACAAATCTGAGCAAGTAAATATTTGCCATGATCTGCAGCAGGGACTGTAAGACATATACAACATGTGAATAACAGGAGAATGAACAAAGTGAGCAGGAACTGAGGGACTGAGTAGTTCTTTGATCCAGGGACTGGACAGATTCTGAGAAAGAAGTGCCACCTGAGCTGAGCTGGGAGAAGGGACAGAATTATGATAGACAGCAGAGTATATTTTAGGACTTAATAGATCTGCCTGGTTAGGATACAGAAAATTTCTTCAGGGAGAGACCTGGTGATAGATGAAGTCTGAGAAGGAGGCATGGACCATGAAGAGTTCCACCCTAATCTGCTGTTATACCTTCAGACATGATATCCACATGAAGGAAGAAATCAATAGAAAGTGAAGGAAAAGAAAGATAGGAGAAAATTACTGCACTACTTCAAATAGTGAAGGGAGAGTGTACATTGGAATCAATTTGAAAGACAATTCATCAGCAAGATTGAGAAGAACTTCAGTTTGGTTTGAGGAGTAAATAGTAAAAATGAGGAAGAGGCAAACTGACTAAGTGACTATGAAACTGGAAATGTTTTAGGAATAGCTAAGATGCATTCAGGTCTTCCTGTGTGCCAGAAGTCTGAGCAACTCATCATGTCATCTCATTTAATGCTACCAGTATTTCTGTTGTAAAGATGAAGAAACAAAGGCACAGAGACATTGCTGAGTTTACCCAAGATCACACAGTAATAAGTGGCAGAACCAGATTCAAATTTAGTTTTTATTCTTAACCACTACTCTTACTGACTTAGAGCACCGGGTAATAGAAGCTTTCTTAGGAAAGAAGACTAAAATGGGGACGACTAAAATGGAAATGGTTGTCAAGTCCAGGCATAGCTATGGAGTAAAGAAGGTTGAGGACAGAAGTCTGGTCTATGTTGCAATGTAAAAATTACTGAAGTCCCCCTCCACTTCCTCCCATCTCCCACTCACCCACACAACACACTGCCCTCAGTCAGGAACTGATGTGCCTTTCTGTCACACATATTTTCCTCTTGGTTTCTAAAAACTGCCCCATGTTATCTTAGGTCAGTCATGTTCAACATCCTTCTGATGCTACAGGGTTGGTCTGTCCATTAATTCTCTGTATATTATATGCTGAAGGACAGAAAGTGGAGAAAAATAAAAATACATTGATAAATGGGGTCCAACCTGGAGTATTGGGCTCCAACTGTGCTTGCAGCTTCTGCTAGACATGTGCCCCCAACATTAGCTTCTTTCTGGACCACCTATAGGATCTCTTATATTCATTATAATTTGTACTGTTGTGGTGGGCTGACAGATCTGGCTCCATGAGAATGTTATAGGCCAGACTCTAAGGGAAATGACTAAACAGACTCCATTTTGCTCTGAGACTCCATGTTACATAGGAAATAATTTTCTCCCATGGGAACACCCCATCTCTGTGCCCAACATCAGTTACTTGGTGTGACATGTTTATTAATATACAATGGCAAATCCTATGTAGTGAAGAATTGCTCTCTTTTGATTCCTATTTCTCCTAAACAATGTACAATGTGAATGGTGGTTGCGTGGATGTTAGCAACCATTCTTTAGTTTGAACCTAGGTTCAAAAGTGGTTCATTCTGACCCACTTCCCCCTCTGTCAATGATCTCATGATGTTAATGTGTAATTTCAGATCATAGCAACAGATACTTATGATTAATGTGATTTTTGGTATAAGAACCCCTACAACACTGTGGTCAGGGCTGTTCTCCCAATAGCCATTTTTTTGGGGCATTGTGTGAGACAGTCAGCTGGCCAGCTTAATAAAGACTCAAATTTGAACTTCTCAGTGGTGATCAGTCTGTTATTAATTTGTGCCCCATAACACTATTATCACTACCATTTCTATTAAATACCTATTCTGTGAAGGAAAAACTGGGGGCTGTAGTAAAGAGCCAATAAAAAGGACTGAGAAACATGTCAATAAAGACAGGCTAATTGAGAACTGTGACAATTAAGTGTACATAAATAAGAAATTAGGGTCAAAAATTAGTGATGTCTTTTAAAACATCACACAATATTAATAAAACAAAAGGGATTCTTTTGAAAATGTCAGTAAGATAGACAAAGACCCAAACAGGAAATTAAAAAACCTCTAACACTGAAAATTCAAGACCTGATCTCCTCCAGTGTTTACTCCAAGTCAATGAGTATAGTGGTTAGGAGCACAAATAAAAGAGTATAAAGTATATGTGAAGAATTGAAAACACAGTTGAAGTGGATAACATTTTAGAAAAAAATAAAATTCTAAAGCACCAGGAAAGAAACAGAACCTTGAATACACCAATAACCATTGAATAGATTGAAACAGTAATTAAGACACACTTTAGCCCCTGCCAAAGTAAGAACTTGGGTAATTTAGTACAGATAAATTCCAATCAGAGCTTAAAATTAAGTGTTGCTGTTTATTGACCATGACCTTTATGTAATCAGAACTTTAACTATCTGATCATTTGTAAAATGGAGATAATTAAACATACCTTGTAGCCCCTAGATATCAAATGAAATGACAGCATTTGATAATCAAGAAAGCACAGATGTAAATAAGTTATTGAAATAGTTTAAAAAGTGCAAAAATATATTTACTTGTTCTACAAATATTTATTTTACTTCTAACAGGTGCCAGGATCTGCAGTTTGATATTTAGTGCTGAAGTATAATATTGAAACTTACTCTGCCCTAATTAGGTATTATGCTACAAGACAATATATAAAATCATTTTGACACATATCATCAAAGGCAATAAAATATCTACATACAGACTGTGAGGTGTTAATAGGAGGCTTGACTTTAGCTTGTTCAGTTGGGAACACAAATGATGGATTTGCTTCAGACCTGACACTTGTCACTAAAATATACACCTTTTTATCTTGCTATTTATCATCTTAGTTGGTAGCAATATAGAAATTAACTTTACACTGTTTTTTTTTCTTATGAGTCATCTTTATAGTAAGTTTGATATTATTTATCAACAATTTTTTTTTCACAGATTGGGGTTATATCTCAGTTGTAGAGGGCTTGTCTAGCTTCTGTGGGCACTGGATTTGATTCTCAGCACCACGTATGAACAAATAAAGGTACATTAACAAATAAAACAAAAAAATAAACTATTTTGCACAATGAATCTAAATGCATTCGGTTGTTATGTATAACTAAATAAAACCAAAAAATATTGAAAAATACTTTTACAACTCTAAAAGAGATACTTCTAAATACTTCAAGATAAAAAAATCTGCATTTTTAGTTTTTTGAGAAAAATCTTTGTAGTGCTCTGGAAAACTGATGAAAAATTGTAAAATATAGTATTAGAAATAACTGATTTATAAAAAGTTTGATTTAAATTTTTTCCTTGATATTTGAAGCAGATCAGCATTCCTGGATATCCTAGAACCTTTTAAAAACAGTATTTTAATATGCTTTAGTAACATTTAAATTTTTCACTTTTTTCTAGTAAGTAACCTGTCATATAGAACAATTAAGGATATTTTATGGGCTTTATTCTTCTTTGCTCTGGGTAGCCTTGCAATTGTCATTTGCAAATTAATCTATAAAATGGATTGCAAATGATCCATCACAGGGATGCCAATCCATTTTTTTTCCATTTTTTAAAATTTATTTTTATTGTAAACAAATGGGACACATCTTGTTTCTGTATACATGAAGCAGAGGCATACCATTTGTGTAATCATACATTTACCTATGGTAATAGTTTTTGATTCATTCTGTTATTTTTTCCATCCCCCCACCCCTCCCACTCCTCTTTTCCCTCTATACAGCCCCTCCTTCCTCCATTCTTCCCCCCCCACCCCCCCATTATGTGTCATCATTCACTTATTAGCAAGATCATTCACCCTTTGGTTTTTTGAGATTGGCTTATCTCACTTAGCATGATATTCTCCAATTTCATCCATTTGCCTGCAAATGCCATACTTTTATTATTTTTTATGACTGAGTAATATTCCATTGCATATATATATATATATATATATATATATATATATATATATCACAGTTTCTTTATCCATTCATCAATTGAAGGGCATCAAAGTTGGTTCCACAATCTGGCTACTGTGAATTGAGCAGCTATGAACATTGTTGTGGCTGTATCTCTGTAATATGCTGATTTAAAGTCCTTTGGGTATAGGCCAAGGAGTGGTATAACTGGGTCAAATGGTGATTCCATTCCAAGTATTCTAAGGAACCTCCACTCTGCTTTCCAGAGTGGCTGCACTAAT
The DNA here is from genome assembly GCF_902686445.1 of Sciurus carolinensis. NCBI lineage: Eukaryota > Metazoa > Chordata > Mammalia > Rodentia > Sciuridae > Sciurus > Sciurus carolinensis. Next base: position 85,147 of record NW_025920228.1, on the reverse strand, counting down.
TTGCAGCCCCACCAGCAATGTATTAGTGTACCTCTTTCCCCACATTCTTGCCAATACCTATTGTTGCTTGTATTCTTGATAATCGCCATTCTAATTGGGGTGAGATGGAATCTTAGGACAGTTTTGATTTACATTTCTCTTATTACTAGAGATGTTGAACTCTTTTATATATCTGTAAATTGCTTTTAGAACTTCTTCTGTGAAGTGTCTTTTCATTTCCTTAGCCCATTTGTTCATTGGGTTTTTTGTATTCTTGGTGTAGAGATTTTTGTGTTCTTTATAGATTTTGGAAATTAGTGCTGTATCTGAAGTATGAGTGGCAAAAATTTTCTCCCACTCTGTAGGTTCTCTATTTGCATTGCTGATAGTTTCCTTTGCTGAGAGAAAGTTTTCTAGTTTGAATCTATCCCAGTTATTGATCCTTCCTTTTATTTTTTGTGCTATGGGAGTCCTGTTAAGAAAGTGTAATCCTATGCCAACATGTTGAAGATTTGGACCTATTTTTTCTTCTATAAGATGCAGGGTCTCTGGTCTGATTCCAAGGTCCTTGATCCATTTTGAGTTGAGTTTTGAGCAGGGTGAGAAATAGGGGTTTAGTTTCATTCTGTTGCATATGGATTTCTAATGTACCCAGCACCATTTGTTGAAAAGGCTCTCCTTTCTCCATTGCCTATTTTTGGCACCTTTGTCTAGTATGAGAAAATTGTATTTATTTGGGTTTGTGTCCATGTCCTCTATTCTGTACCACTGATCTACCTGTCTATTTTGGTGCCAAGAGCATGCCATTTTTGTTACTATTACTTTGTAGTATAGTTGAAGTTCTGGTATTACAATACCCCTTGCTTCAGTCTTCCTGCTAAGGATTGTTTTAGCTATTCTGACTTTCTTATTCTTCCAGATGAATTTCATAATTGCTTGCTTTATTTCTGTAAGGTACATCATTGCAATTTTAATTGGAATTGCAATGAAACAGTATAGCACATTTTGTCTTATGGTCATTTTGACAATATTAGTTCTGCCTATCCAAGAACATGGGAGATCTTTCCATCTCTAAAGTTTTCTTTAATTTCTCTCTTTTGTGTTCTGTAGTTCTCATTGTAGAGGTCTTTCACCTCATTTGTTAGATTGATTCTCAAATATTTATTTTGAAGGTATTGTGAATGGGGTAGTTTTCCTAACTTATCTTTCTGAAGATTCATCACTTATGTATAAATATGCATTAGATTTATGAGCATTGAATTTATATCCTGCTAATTTACTGAATTCACTTATGAGTTCTAAAAGTTTTCTTGTGGAAATTTCTGGTTCCTGTAAATACATAATCATGTCATCAGCAAATAGAGATCATTTGAGTTCTTCTTTCCCTATTCATATCCCTTTAATTTCCATGGTCTTTCTTGTTGCTCTGGCTAGAGTTTTGAGGACAATGTTGAATAGAAGTGGTGAAAGAGGGCATCCCTGCCTTATTCCAGTTTTTAGGGGGAATTCTTTCAGTTTTTCAGCATTTAGAATGATATTGGCCATGGGCTTAGCATAGATGGCCTTTACAATGTTAAGGATTGTTCCCACTATCTGTATTTTTTCTAGTGTTTTGAGTGTGAAGGGATGCTCTATTTTCTCAAATGCTTTTTCTGCATCTATTGCAATAATCATGTGATTATTGACTTTAAGTCTGTTGATATGGTGAATTACATTTATTGATTTCTGGAAATTGAACCAACCTTGCGTCCCTAGGATAAAACCCACTTGATCGTAGTGCACTATGTTTTTAATATATTTTTGTTTGCAATTTGCTCAGATTTTATTGAGAATTTTTGCATCAATGTTCATTAAAAATATTGGTCTGAAATTTTCTTTCTTTGATGTGTCTCTGGTTTAGGTATCAGGGTAATATTGGCTTCATATAATGAGTTTGGGAGGGTTCCCTCCTCTTATATTTCATGGAATAATTTGAGAAGTATTAGAATGCACTATTCCTTACAGGTTTTGTAGAACTTGACTGAGATCCCATATGGACCTGAACTTTTCTTTGTTGGTAGACTTTTGATGACTTCTATTTCATTACTTGAAATTGATCTATTTAAATTTTGTATGTCCTCATGGTTCAATTTCAGTAATTTGTATGTCTCTAGAAACCTGTTTATGTCTTCGAGACTTTCTATTTTGTTGAAGTATAGATTTTCAATATAGCTTCTAATTATATTTTGTATTTCACTAGTGTCTGTTGTAATATTTCCTTGTACATTCCAAATTTTAGTAATTTGAATTCTCTCTCTTCTTCTCTTTGCTAGTGTGGCTAAGGATTTATCAATTGTGTTTATTTTTTCAAAGAACCAACTATTTTGTCAATTTTTCAATTGTTTCTTTTGTTTCAGTTTTGTTGATTTCAGCTCTGATTTTAGTTACTTTCTGTCTTCTACTTTTGGTGTTGCTCTGTTCTTCTTTTTCTCAGGCTTTTAGCTGTAATGTTAGGTCATTTATTTATTGATTTTTTTTCATTTATTGAATGCATTCTATGAAATAAATTTTCCTCTAAGTGCTGCTATCATAATGTCCCAGAGATTTTGATATGATGTTTCTTTATTCTCAATTACCTCTAAGAATTTTTAAATTTCCTTCCTGATATCTAATGTTATCCATTCATCATAAAATAGAGTATTATTTAATCTCAGGAGTTGGAGTTCTGTTTTTTACTCTGTCATTTATTTCTAATTTCAATCCATTATGATCTGATAGAATACAAGGTAGTATCTCTATCTTCTTGTATTTGCTAATATTAGCTTTGTGGCGTAAAATATGGTCTATTTTAGAGAAGGATCCATGTGCTGCTGTGAAGACAGTGTATTCACTCTTTGTTGTATGGTATATTCTATAAATGTCCATCGAGTCTAAATTATTGATTGTGTTATTGAGATCTATGTTTTCTGTGTTCAATGTTTGTTTGGAGGATCTGTCCAATGGTGAGAGAGGTGTGTTAAAATTACCTAGTATTATTGTGTTTTGTTTTATTTGATTTCTGGATCTGAAAAGGATTTGTTTGATGTATATAAATGAGCCACTGTTTGGGGCACAGATATTTATGATTGTTATGTCTTGTTGGTTTTTGCTTCCCTTAAGCAGTATGAAATGTCCTTCTTTATCCCTTCTGACTAACTTTGGCTTGAAGTCCACATTATCTGATATGAGGATTTATACTCTGGCTTTTTTGTTGTGTCCATGTTCATGGTATTTTTTTCCCATCCTTTCACCTTTATTATGTGCCTTTCTCTTTCTATGAGATAAGTCTCTTGCAGGCAGCAAATTGTTGGATCTTTCCTTTTAATCCAAGATGCCAGTCTTTGTCTTTTGATTGATGAATTCAGATCATTAACATTCAGGATTGTTATTGAGATATGATTTGTATTCCTGGTAATTTTGGCTCATTTTTAAATTTTTTTGTCACAATTTGGTTTCTCCTTTATTTGGTTGATCCTTTAGGGTAGTTCCTCCCTTTGCTGATTTACATTGTTGTTTTTCATCTCTTCCTCATGGGATATGTTGCTGAGAATATTCTGTAGTGCTGGCTTTCTTTTTGTGAATTCTTTTAGCTTTTGTTCATCATGGAAGGATTTAATTGCATCAACATATCTGAAGATAAGTTTTGCTGGGTATAAGATTCTTGGTTGGCATCCATTGTCTTTCCGAGCTTGAAAAATTTTGTTTCAGGCCCTTCTAGCTTTTAAGGTCTGGGTTAAAAAAGCTGCTGATATCAATATTGGTTTCCCCCTGAACGTAATTTGATTTTTTTCTCTTGCAGCATTTAAAATTCTGTCTTTATTTTCATTATATTGTGCCTTGTTATGGGTGTATTTTAATTTTGTATATTTGGAGTCCTATAAGCCTCTTGTATTTGATTTTCTATTTTGTTCTTTAGGTTTGGGTAATTTTCTGATATTATTTCATTGAATAGATTGTTTATTCCTTTGGTTTGTTTCTCTGTGCCTTCCTCTATCCCAATAATTCTTAAATTTGGCCTTTTCATGATATCCCATAATTCTTATAGATTCTGTTTATGTTTACTTAAAATCTTCACTGTTTGGTCAACTTTGTTTTCAAGGTTAAATATTTTGTCTTCAGTGTCTGAGGTTCTGTCTTCCAGGTGTTCTATCCTATTTGATATGCTTTCTATGGAATTCTAAATTTGCTTTATTGTTTCCTTCATTTCGAGGATTTCTGTCTGTTTTTTTTTTTTCAGTATCTCTAACTTTTTATTGAAATAATCTTTTGCTTCCCACATTTGCTCTTTTAACTGTTGAGTGGTACAATCATTCAAATCTTGTATTTACACTTTAATCTCATAATTTGCTTATCTGATCATTTTAATTATGTACATTCTAAATTTTCTTTCTGACATATCTTCTGCCATGCTGTCATTGGATTTTATTGCTATACCATCTAGTTTTGTTTGGGACATTTTCTTCCCTTGTTTTATCATGTTGCTCAGATATCTACCCCTCTAGTAGTGAAACTCTGAGATATTGCAGATTTCCTCTATTGTCTTGTATTGTCTCTGCAGATTTCCAATAACTCACCTCTTAGCCTTCAGTAGCCTGACGTCTTGGAGGAACTTGATAATGTTGTGCTCCACAAGGAAGCTACCCCTCTAGGCATGGTGGCCTTCAGGTGGGATATATTTCTTGTCAGTGGGCACAGGTGCCTCCACTAGTTGACTGATGGTCAACCAGACTGCAATCTGTGTCTCTGGTTCTTCTGCCCTAGTGGGAAAGCCTTGCCCAGTAGGGACAACTCACCCAGTTGGAAAGTTTCGCTGGGCAACTCTCCTTTGAGATGTTCCCTTTGGTCCAGAACTACCTCCTGTACTGGGAAGCTCTCCTCTGGGACATTCCTGGGGGTCCTGACCTACCACCTGGGATGGAGAGCCTGGCCCCATGTGGGACTCCCTCACTGAGTGACCCTCCTCTGCTATGTTCCCTGGGGACCGGAGCTATGGCCTGGGCCTCAGAACCTCACTCTGAGTCGAATCTTCTTGCTGCGCAGTCCTCCTTTGCAATGTATAGTCATATCACTTGTGCATTCATACATATACATAGAATAATGATGTTTGTCTCATTCTATTATCTTTTCTTCCCCTGACCCCTGCTCATCCCTCATTTCCATCTAAATATTTCATCCTTCTTCCATTCTTCCCTTACCTCCCCATGCCCCCATAATGTATCATCAACCACTTATTAGAGAAATTATTTGGTCTTTGGTTTTTTGGAAATAAATTATTTCACTTAACATGATATTCTTCAACTCCATCCATTTACCTACAAATGTCATAATTTTATTCTTCTTTATGGCTGAACAATAGTCCATTATGTATATATACCAGAGTTTATTTATTTTTTATTGAAAGGCATTTATGTTGGTTCCACAATCTAGCTACTGTGAATTAAAGTGCTATAAGCATTGATGTGGCTGCCTCACTGCAGTATACTGATTTTAAGTCCTTTGGGTATAGGCCAAGGAGTGGAATAGCTGGGTCAGATGGTGGTTCCAGTCTAAGTTTTATAAAAAATCTCCATACTGATTTCCAGAGTGGTTGCACCAATTTGAAACCCCACCAGCAATGTATGGATGTACCTTTATCCACACATCCTCACCAACATCTATTGTTGCTTGTATTCTTGATAATTGCCATTCTAATTGGGGTGAGATGAAATCTTAGGGTAGTTTTGATTTCAAATTTGCTTATTAATTACAGTGGTTAAACAGTGTTTTATTTATCTGTCGATTACTTTTAGATCCTCTTCTGTGAACTGTCTCTTCATTTCCTTAGCCCATTTATTGATTGGGTCATTTGTATTCTTGGTTTAAAGTTTTCTTTTTTGAATTATTTATAGATTCTGGAGATTAGTGCTCTCTCAGATGTGCGTGTGCAAAGATTTTCTTCCACTCTGTAGGATCTCTCTTCACATTTTGATTGTTTCCTTTCCTGAGAAAAAGCTTTTAGTTTGAATATATCCCAATTATTGATTCCTGCTTTTATTTCTTTTGCTTTGGGAGTCATGTTAAGGAAGTTTTGTCCTAAGAGGACATGATGAACATTTGGACCTAGATTTACATCTATTAGGTGCAGTGTCTCTGGTCTAATTCCTAGGTCCTTGATCCATTTTGAGTTGAGTTTTGTGCAGGGTGAGAGATAGGGGTTTAGTTATATTTTGCTATATATGGATTTCCAGTTTTCCCAGCACCATTTGTCAAACAAGCTGTCTTTTCTCCAGTGTATGCTTTTGGCACCTTTATCTAGTATGAGATAACTGTATTTATGTGGGTTTGTCCTTGTGTTCTTTATTCTGTACCATTGGTCTACCTTCCTATTTTGATGCCAATACCATGCCATTTTTGTTACTATTGCTCTGTAGTATAGTTGAAGGGTCTGGTGATACTCCCTGCCTTGCTCTTCCTGCTAAGGATTGCTTTAGCTCTTCTGGGTATCTTATTTCTCCTAATGAATTTTATGATTGCTTTCTGTATTTTTATGAGGAATATCATTGAGATTTTAATTTGAATTGCATTGAATTTGTATAGCACATTTGATAGTATGGCCATTTTGACAATATTAACTGTGCCTCTCCAAGACCATGGGAGATCTTTTCATCTTCTAAGGTTTTCTTAATTTCTTTCTTTAGTGTTTTGTAATTCTCATTGTACAGGTCCTTCACCTCTTTTGTTAAACCAATTCTCAAGTATTTTATTTTATTTTCTTGAGGCTATTGTGAATGGGGTAGTTCTTCTAATTTCTCTTTAAGAGGATTCATCACTTATGAAAAAATGCAATAGATTTATGAGTATTGATGTTATATCATGCTACATTATTGAATTCATTTATGAGTTTTAAAAGTTTCTGGTGAAATTTTTCTGCTTATCTAAATATAGTCATGTCATCAAATAGTGATAGTTTGAGTTCTTCTTTTCCTATTCATATACCTTTAACTTCTTTGGTCTGTCTAATTGCTGTGGCTACAGTTTCAAGAATGATGTTGAATAGAAGTGGTGAAAGAGTGCATTCCTGCCTTGTTCCAGTATTTAGGGGGAATGCTTTCACTTTTTCTTTGTTTAGAATAATGTTAGAATAATGTTGGCCTTGGACTTATCATAAATATCCTTTACAATGTTGAGGTATGCTCCTACTATACCTATTTTTTCTAGTGTTTGGAACTTAAAAGATGCTATATTTTATCAAGTGGCTTTTCTGCATCTATGTAAATATCATGTGATTCTTAACTTTAAGCCTGTTGATGTGTTGAATTACATTTGTTGATTTCTGGATGTTGAACCACCTTTGCATCCCTGGGATGAAACCTACTTGATAGTGGTGCACTATCATTTTAATGCATTTTTGTATGCTATTTGCTATAATTTTGTTAAGAAATTTTGCATGTATGTTCATTAGAGATACTTATCTGAAGTTTTCTTTCCTTTATGAGTCTTTGTCTGCCTTTGATATCAGGGTGATATTTGCTTCATAGAATGAATTTGGAATGGTTTTCTCCTCATTTATTTCATAGAATACTTTGAGCAGTCTTGGAATGAGTTCTTCTTTGAAGGTCTTTTAGAACTCAGCTGAGAATCCATATGGTCCCAGACTATACTTTGTTGGTACGCTTTTGATGGATTCTTCTATTTCATTGCTTGAAAATGATCTATTTAAATTGTGTATGTCCTCCAGATTCATTTTGGGTGGATCATATCTCTAGAAGCCTGTAAATGTCTTTGAGATTTTCTATTTTGTTTGAGTATAGATTTTAAAAGTAGTTTCATAATTATGTTTTGCATTTCATTACTGTGTGTTGTGATATTTCCTTTTACATCATAAATTTTAGTAATGTGAATTTTCTCTCTTCTTCTCTTCATAGTGTGGCTAAGGGCTTATCAATTATGTTTATTTTTTCAAAGAACCAACTTTTTGTTTTGTCAATTTTTTCTATTGTTTCTTTTTTTTCAATTTCATTGACTTCAGCTCTGATTTTAATTATTTCCTGTCTTCTACTACTTTTGATGTTGATCTGTTCTTTTTCTAGAGATTTGATCTATAATTTTAGGCCATTTAATTATTGACTTTTTCTTCTTTTATTGAGTGTGCACCATACAATGAATTTTCCTCTTAGTATTGCTTTCTTAGTGTCCCAGAGATTTTGAAATGTTGTATCATTGTTCTTCTTTACCTCTAAGAAGTTTTAAATCTTCCCCCAATGCCTCCTTTTATGCATGCATCATACAATAGTGTATTGCTTAGTCTCCAGGTGTTGGAGTAACTTCTATTTTTACTTTTTCATTGATTTCTAATTTGGTTCCATTAGGATCTGATAGAGTGCAAGGTAGCATCTCTTTTTGTATTTTCTAAGAGTAGCTTTGTGGCATAACATGGGATCTTTTTTATAGAAGGATGTATGTGCTGCTGAGAAGAAAGTGCATTCACACATTGATGGATGGAATATTATATATATGTGTAAATTCTAAATTGTTGTGTTATTAATTTCTATGTTTTTTTGTTCAATTTTTCTTTGAAAGATCTGTTCAATGGTAACAGTGTTGTGTTACAGTCACCTAGTATTGTGTTTTGATCTATTTACTTCCTGGAATTTAGAAGAATTTGTTTAATGTAAATGGATGCACATGTACATAAATATTTATGATTTTTATGTCTTGCTGATTTATGCTTTCCTTAAGCAGTATGAAATGTTCTCCTTTATCCATTCTGAATAACTTTGGCTTGAAGTCTGCTTTATCTCATGTAAGCATGGAGATCCCTGCCTTTTTAGTGAGTCCATTTGAATGGTATGCTTTTCCCCATCCTTTCACCTTTAGTCTGTGGATGTCTTTTTCTATGAGATCAGTAGCTTGAAGCAAGGATATTGTTGGGTCTTTCTTTTTAATCCAATCTGCTAGTCTGTGTTTTTTGATTGATGAGTTTAGACCATTAACATTCAGGGTTATTATTGAGATATGACTTGTATTCCCAGTAATTTTGACTTATTTTTTACTTATAACTTGACGTGGTTTTTTCTTAATTGGCTATTCCTTTAGGATTGTTACTACCTTTGCTGACTTTCATTGTTGTTTTTCATTTCTTCTGCATGGACTATTTTGCTGAGATTTCTGTAGCACAGGCTTTCTATTCGTAAATTATTTTAGCTTTTGTTTATCATAGGATTTTATTTCATCATCAAATCTGAATGTTAGTTTGGCTGGGAATAAGATTCTTGGTTGGCATCCATTTTCTTTTCAAATATGTTGTTCCATGCGTTTCTTGCTTTTAGGTTTGGGCTGAAAAATCTGCTGATATTCATACTGGTTTCCCCTTGTATGTAATCTTATGGTTTTCTCTCACAGACTTTAAAATTCTCTTTATTTTATATTTTAGGTATTTTAATAATAATGTGCCTTGGTGTGGATCTGTTTCAATTTTATATATTTGGTGTCCTTTAAGCATCTTGTATTTGATTTTCCATTTCATTCATCAGATTTGGAAAATTTTCTGCTATTATTTTATTAAATAGGTTATTCATTTCTTTAGTTTATGTCTCTGTGCCTTCCTCAATCCCAATAATTTTTAAATTTGGTGTTTTCATTATATCCCATACTATTTTGAGATTGCATTCATGATTCCTTATGATCTTCTCTGTTCGAACAACTTTGTTTTCAAGATTAAATATTTTGTCTTCTTTGTCTGCCTTCCAAGTGATCTTGCCTTTTGGTTATGTATTCCACTGATTTTTAAATTTGGTTTATTGTTTCCTTCATTTCAAGGATTTCTGTTTGATTTATTTTCAGAATCTATCTTTTTATTGAAATGTTCTTTTGTTTCCTGCATTTGCTCTTTTAACTGTTTATTGGTGCAATCATTCATTGCCTGCACTTGCTCTCTTATCTCATTGTTTACTTCTAGCATCCTTTTACTTATGTACATTCTGAACTTCCTTTCTGACATTTCTTCTTCATGTTGTCATTGAGTTCTATTCATATAGCATGTAGGTTTGTTTGGGACACCCTCTTCCCTTGTTTTCTCATGTTGTTCATCTATCTTCCCCTCTAGCAGTGCAAATTTGAGGTATTGCAGTTCCTCCCCTACATACTTACAGTGTCCCTGAATATTTCCAATACCTCACCTTGAAGTGAGAGATCAATATTAGTAGTGCACCAATAAATAGGTATCCTTAACCCAAATAGTCCCTATTAAGATATTAACCATGTTGTCTTAATAAAGAGATGATGAATTCAAATTATTATCTATAGCAAAACCAATAGGTTTGCAATAAGGACCACAATTGCTAATGGTGGACAAAGTGGACAGGGAGTGTGTATAGGATAAGGATATAATGTTACTGAGATAAGAAATGAGTCTATAGAGATACTGTGTTGTAGGAATATTGAAAGCAGAATTAAAAGAAATATGTTGTTAGTATGAAAGAAGAAAAAGTCTCCAAGGGAACAGATATATAAGAGGAAAAGAATGAGAAAAATATTAATAAAAGAAAAAAGTAGAAATATTATAGGTATAATAGGAATAATCTTAATAATACTGCTATTTAAAAAAGAATTCAGCAATAAAATTATACTGTACAGTTCAAAACTTCTATTCTTTAGTAGTCTGATATTTGAGAGAAACTTGATATTTCAGTGTCCCAAGAACGGTGTTATCACAATACCGCCAGGTCAGGTATAATCAATGCTTGTAGGAAAAGGTGACACCCATGTTGATAAATGATCAACCACAGTGTGGGCACTGGAGACAGTGGGTCTGATGGTATGGGCTTGGGTGTGGTGCTGTAGATTGATGAGGCCAAAAATATTTAATGTAGTTTTAAAATTAAATGCTGATAGGAAATATTCAAGTGACCAGAAATCTGATTCTTGGTAATTTTTCTTCTCAAAATACTTTAACTACACCCTAGATCCACATACTAAAAATGTAAAGACAATTTTTTTGATAGATCATAGTGCTCTATGCAGGGACAGCTGTAGAAGTGGATAAACAACTCTCAGAGCACTGTCTCATGCCATGTGTGTGTTCTTAAAATAAGTAGTTTAGTCAGAAAATAGGTTCCAAAGAGCAGCAAACACCCCACCTTCTTTTAATGTTTGCTTGATCAGCATTAAAGGGCTATGGTTGAAGATTATTAGAACTATACAACCTGAATGCTATCCTCACTCAGAGGTCTCTGAGAGTTGTAGGATTCATTGTCTCCCAGGAATCTCTAAGGATTCTGGGTTGTTTTGTGTGGTGTTCTGCCCATACATTCCTCACCACAGAGGTATGTGGAAGATGTAGTCCCCCAAAGACCATGAACATTCTAGCATAGTGCTATTTTGGTGCAGCCCTCACAATAGTGACTCCTTGGATCTCTGATATCCCAGGAATTCTCAGTACTATAGTTCACTCTAAGGTAGCACTGACATCAGAGGTCTCAAGAACAGTAGGTCATTGATTATTCAGAGTAGTATAGTCCATTCTAAGTGGAACTCACCATCAAGACTCCCAGGATCTGATTTCTGCAAGCCTGCCTCTATACCCCTGAGGAGTCTGGATAGTGCAATGCAAAGCTTATACCTGTAGCCCTCAATAGGAAGCTGTCTAGGAGCTACAGGGCCTAAAGTATTCTGGCCTTCTGCCTGCAGAGTCCTCAATATGGAGGCCTCTGTGAATGGTAAACCACAAAGGCACTGAGGTCCTCCAAGAATCTTAGGTAGTGTAGTTTACTTCTCTATCCCACAGTCCTCACTGATGAGAATCCTGGGACATTCAGGTCTCTGAGGATTCTTGGCAGTATAGTCCAGTGTTTTGCCTGTTGGGAGAGCCATGCCACATGTTTGTCTTGGTGCCCTGAGAATTCTAATGGAATACAGCCCTGTTCCAATGCATTCCTGACTGTGGAGGCCTCTCAAAACTCCAGGCTTTACATCTAGGTTAGCCTCAGGACTTATGGGTAGTGTAGTTTGACCTTAAGTATGTTCAGACCACACTGTGGAGTCCTCTTGAAGTTGCAGGATGAAACTCACCTCAGCAACACACTCAATGATTTTTAGATAGCATAACCATACAGTTCTCAATGCAGAGGACCTTGGGAGTTGCTGGAACTATTCATTGTGGGTAATGTAGTCTTGTGGTTTGCCCATTCCACACAGAGAATTCTGGTAGCTCAAGTCCTATTAGAATTGTGGGTAATGCAGTCCTGTGGCTTGCTCACTCAACACAGAGGTTTCTGGCAATCCCAGAGGATTATGGGTAATGAAGGACAGTGTTCTTGCTCAATTATTACAGATAATCTTGGAAGCTAGAGCACCTGAGTATTGTGGGTACACAAGGCTAATGATTTATTTGATCACCACAGAGAATACCATGAGTTGCAAGTCCTGAGAGTTCTAGATAATTTAATCTAGTGTTTTATGTGCACAGATATACTTGGAGAAGGGCCACATTAACTTCAATCACTGCTTTTCCTGGTACCCTGAAGATTCCAAATAGTGTGCTCTAACATTGCAGCTCTCATCACAGACACTAGAAGTTGAGCAACACAGGCATCCCCAGGGAATTTGTGCACCAAAGTTTGGCATTCTGTACTTGCAGTCCTCACTCCAAAGGCTCCTGGGAGCAGCAGACACTCAAGGGTAACATGTAGCACAGTTTGTCATTCTGCCTGCCCACCCCTCACTGCAGAATTCTCTGTGAGCTGCAGGTCCCCAAGGGCTAAGGCTATTGCACTCTGTCATTTGGCCCATGCTACCCTCTTGCACTGGGCCCTGGAAAATGTAGACCCTGAAGGACTCTAGGCAGTGCAGTCCATTGTAAACTTTGCAGCCTTGACCCAAGATCCTCCTAGGAGTTGCTTGCTACTCCTAGGAGTCAATCAGTCAACTACTCCCAATCAGTCAACCCTGAGAACTCTTGGCAATGTGGTCCAGCATTCTGCTGCCCAGCAGTGACCAATATGACCTCCCCAGAAACTTTGGACCATGTGCTTGCCCTGGTATCTCAAGGGTTCTGAGTAGTGTAGCTCAGAATTCTTCCTTCCTAGCCCTCTCCACAAAGGACTGTGTGAGATGTAGCAGTATGTATGTCCAGGTAACCCCAGGGGTTCTGAGCACTGTAGTCTGGCATCTATTGCCACAGCTGTCACTACAGTGGCTTCTGGGATATGTCATATTGCCTGCCCTTCTGTGTGTAGACTCACCAAGAAAGACCCAGTATCTTTTGTAAAAATCAAGGTCACATAATTAAAAAACTCTTTCCACAATGTTATTGCATTGATACATCAAATTCACATTGTTTCAAGTACTTTAACATTGAAAAAAAGAGGCATAGAAACAGGAATAAAGTTAAGCAGTGAGGTGGCACTAGCCTTCCCTCAGTCCCTCATGAGACTCCAAGGGGACTCCTGTGCCATTCCTGCAACATTCTGCAGTTGTGTCTCAATGTTCCTCTTTTTAGTGTCCTGGGATTTCTCCCCAGATACACACCCAATTTACAAAAATATTATGCTATGAAATCATGTTAGGAGAATGAGAAACCAAATCCTCAACAAAGTATGCTTTTGGAAAAGTAATCCCAGCTAAAACATTACCTATGAAAATAAAGAACATGGCAGAGTTTCCTCCTCTGCACATAGAAGAGTGATGGACAGGCTTTTCCTCTTTCTTCCTCATTTTTTCCTCAGATGCACTTTGATTTTCCTGAAGTCACAGTGACATCTCACATGTAGTTGCCAAGGAGACATTGTCTCCAGTTGTTCCCAGTAAAGGCATCTATCTCCCTGCATGGGTCTCAAGGAGAAGGAGGCTCTTGTCACCAGAGTCATGGCACCAAGGTGTCCTCCATCTTAGTTTCTTTCCCCTGTGGGCACAGGACACCCATCCTTGGTTGGCAGATAATTTGAGGGGATCAGAAAAAGGGGCCCTGAAAACCACCTGCTGGTCACTGTGGGCAAAAGAGGACACTTAATGCTCACTGTTCAGTGGTGCCCCTGCACCCCCTTGTAGCAGTTCTGATGAAACTCTGAAATTCATGGTTTTGATTTTTCTAGGCCATGATTTTTGTAACTTAGGGATAGGAAGGACAGTAGAGTAAAACAGACATTATTACCTATGTACCTTTATGACTGCATGACCAATGTGATCCCACAATATGTACAATCAGAAAAATAAGAACAAACAGAGAAACAACATGTATCCCATTTATTTACAATAAAAAAGAATACAACAATAGTACATGTTGGTGAGAATAGGTACACTCATATGTTGCTGGTGGGAATGCAAATTGGTACAACCATTATGGAAAATAGTATGGAGATTCCTAAGAATACTTGGAATGGAACCACCATTTGATGCAGCTATACGACACCTCGGTTTATACACACACAAAAAAAATCAACATACTACAGTGACATAGACACAACAATGTTTATAGAAGCTCAATTCACAATTCACAATAGCATAGGTATGGAATCAACCTAGATGCACTTCAACAATGGACTTTATGGAAAGCTTCACAAAGCTCCTAACATTGCACTTTGCAAAAGTGGATTGAAACTGTGGAAAAGCTACATTGATGTCCTAGTTTTTAACTTTTCTGAATACAAAGAATAATGGTTGCATAGTCTTTAACCTGATAATGAGACATGTATACATAAAGATTGCTGGCATAACTCTTTAGATCTGCATCTCCATCAGAGAGCAGAGTTCCACCTGATACCAGCTTAATCTTCAAAATCTGTGTTTATGAGTCTTTATTTTTCTAATCCCCTTTTGTCCCTTACTGCAACTGCAAGTTTGGCGGTGCTGGTTGTGGCAATAAAGTAAATTTATTCTCCAAATTAAAAAAAGGAAAAATAAGAAATTATATTCCATTTATGTATGATTTATCAAAATGCATAAATGCATTCTACTGTCATGTGTAAATAATTAGAAGAAATTTTTTAAAAATTAAATAAAACAGCAATGAAGCCCACCAAAGAAAGCATGGTGTTAGCAAAAAGCAAAATATATGGTTGACAGGTCAAAGTTCATTGATTTCTTATATATCAGCAATAGTTTGTGGGAAAAATTGGAATTTGAAACTAGACTAAGAAAGAATTATAAACAATAACATTTATAATAACAACTAAAACTGAAAATTTTAAATAACTTATAAATTACAATTGTACATTCAGAAAACTAAGAAACACAATAGAAAAAAGCAAAGCAAAATATAAATAATTGCAGAGATATTCCTTGTTCAGCTCTCTACCTAGGATGATAGTTACTCAAATTTGATTTAAGGATAGGTGCAAGCACACTCAAGTATCCAGTGCTCTCTTTCTGAACTTAGAACAGATGGCACAGACTTCAGAAGGACCAAAAGTGAACTTGCACATCTCAATCCCAATGCCTGTTAGAAAGCTGAATCAGTGGCCATAATGTGCTGTGTTGTGAACTTGACTGGGCATGCCTGTGATTCCAGTGGCTGAAGAAGTTGAGGTGGAAGGATTGAGAACTCAAAGCCAATCTTAGCAAAAGAGAGGTTTTAAGCAACTCAGGAAGATTCTGTCTCTAAATAAAATACAAAATAAGGCTGGGGATATGGTTCAGTGGTTGAGTGCTCCTGAATATAATCCCTTGTA
This sequence comes from Sciurus carolinensis, assembly GCF_902686445.1. NCBI lineage: Eukaryota > Metazoa > Chordata > Mammalia > Rodentia > Sciuridae > Sciurus > Sciurus carolinensis. The sequence continues at coordinate 69,506 of NW_025920228.1, read as the reverse complement.
TGAAACAAAAAACACCACAAAAAAAGTAAACAAAAAATAAAATAAAAACAACAAAAACCCCACAGCTTGGATAAAATGCTGCTCAAAACACAACTGACATTGTCTGGGAAATAAAACACAGGAAGATGTTGCTGAGCCCCAGACTGACTGAAGGAAAGGGGTGAACCCTGAGCACCTCCCAAAGCACAAGGTGTCCACATCTGCTCTGGTGCTTGGTACATTCTTTTCTTTGAGGGGAAAACTGCAGATTTTAGGCCAGGTACAGTAGCGAACACATATAATCTCAGCAACATGAGGGCCTGAGGCAGGAGGATGGCAAGTTCAAGACTAGTCTCAGTGACCTTGTCTCAAAATTAAAAAGATAGAGGGTTGGGCATATAGCTCAGTGGAAAAATACACATGGACAGATACTGAAACCCCAGTAACAAAAGAAAAAAGAAGCAGTGCTGTTTTCAGAGATGCAGTCTGTAGGGAATATTACTGTTTTTAGAAAAACATAGGAAATGCCTCAAATGGCAATATCTGAGGTAATGGATCTGTTAACCAAGTACTGCTCTATCTCATGGCCTGCACAGATCACCATGCAATTGACTGGCTCTTGATGCTTACCTTTCCAGGAGAAAAGGTTCAGGAGTCTATGGTGGGGGCTGTGCCACCAGGAAGCTGCCTACCTCTGCTGATACAACACTTGCACATAGACCCTCCTCTAGGTAAAAATTCTGGGGACTCCTCTGGAATGGGTTGGTAAATCCTTCAAGTAAAGAAAGTCCACAAACCACTGGTGGGAGCAGGTGTGTGGCCCATGTGTGGCACCACACAGCCTCAAGTGGGGAGGCAGACACAGCATCCAGCCCCCCATCCTGGGACCCTAGACCCAGGCTCAGCACACTTGGCATCTACCTACCTCTTTGGAAGGATCTATCCCAACATTGATCCCAGCAGACTCTTCAGGATTCCAGAGACCAAATTATCATGGGCTCCACTGACTTCAAACTGTGTTCTGTCATTGCAGTCTCTCTCCACCAAGTGCCCCTGATCCAAAGTCTGCTGTGCACTCCCTTCCACCACCATGATGATGTGCAGTGCATTCTGCCATCCTCCTCTGGCAGGTGCACAGGAACCTGGCCACCAGCCACTAAGGTCTCCATTTTCTCAACTCATACTTGGTCTCTCTGAAGTAAAACTATCACTACCTCACCGTGCCTCACCCTGTCTTTCTCTTCCTGTTTAATGTGTCTGATAATATCTCAGAATTTGCTTCACTCTTAAAGATGAGCTGTCATGACTTGGTCAGCTCTGAGTGTACATAGGTGTAAGAGGAAAGGGTTGGAGAATGCAGGTTTCTCTCTCCCCTGAGCATATAAGGCAGGGCAACCAGCTTTGATCTTGTGGTCTCAGATATAAAACCCAGGCCTTGGGTGGAGATTGTGCTGATCTCTCTCCTGCCACAACAGTGACAACTGCCCAAGACCTGCCTGACCACCTGGTATGTGGCTCTGTTCCTGCTTTTTCTGCCTGCTCATTCTTCAGAACTTGGAGAGAATTCTGAGATAAAGAAGTAGAAGACATCCACAGCCTGTAGTCAGGAAGCAGGAGCAGGCCCACAGTCTTGGGACAGCTGAATGGGAATACTACAAGAAGACACCCAGGGATTACAGGAAACTTAGTTCTTTAAGCTGAAAGGTGTAACAGAAAGATAATTCAAAAGTATGAGTCAGGACAACCAGGGTGAAGGTTCATAACAAAAAGATAAAGTCCAAAAGCTCTGAGCAGGCAAAGGCAGGTTGTCTGTCAAGAACTAAAGTGGTGTTGCTTAGCCATGCCAACTTCTATATAAAGGTGACTTTTCTACATTTCTGAAGGAAACATGTTTCTAGCTCAGAATTCTGCCCTGCAAAATGGGTATTCAGGTGTGAGGGTAGATTTCAGACATTTTTAAGACATCCAACAATTCAGAAAATTTAATTTCTTTGTGCTTTGTAGTGAAAGCTAATTGAGGATGTTCTCTAAGAAAACAAGGGAGTCAAGGAAGAAAGAATATGGTTGCCATTCAGCAAGCACCAAGGGCAGCAGCTGCTATGTTGACTTCAGCAGAACTCATCACAGAGTGCAGTCCATGATGGTGGATGAGCTGCCTGATGTAGAAGCAGACTTCCTTGGAGAATGCCAGTGGAAGGTCCAACAGCCATGCCTTGAGGGCAGCCAGGGAGGGATTTGACCCATCACTGCTGGCAGCCAGAGGACAAAGACCAGGCCCAGGGCAGATGTGAACAAGGATTGCAGGACAGTGGTCAGTTTCTACTGGTACATCTCACCACTCTGTAGTGGTCTGGAGGACACAGCAGAGGCTGCCTCAGGCTGCAGCAGCTTCCTAGTAGGAAACTTCAGACAAGCTCAGTGTGTGTCCCACAATGAGTGGCCATAAAGGGCATGGCACCCAGCACCCACCTCACTGCCTGGACCCTCACCTGTGGCTAAAAAGTCAAGGGTTGAGCTCCAGTGGACCAGGCACTGAGAGTACCCACAGGAGATCAATATTATATCCTAAAAATACCTTATCAGTTTATCTACAACTTTCTGCAAATTATTGAAAATTGAAAATATTTAGCAAGAGTCTAAGAGCTGAGTGAATTTGGCAGAAGTTGGTCATAATGCAGTGAAATACACTGGTGACCACTCACCACTCTGGTGTTGCTCCTGTGTTTCCAGTAAGCAGTCATTTGACCTTCCTGTAGCAGCCAGAGCAGCAGGCCCTGTCATCATTCCCATGTCTTTGGTAAAAGGTCATGGGGACATGCCTGAGGTCACACACCTGGATGAAGTTGGGTCTGGACATAAGTTTGTCATTGGTGGTGTCAGGAGAGATACTAATGTCACAATGATGCACAGAAAAGGAGAGAAGTGTACACAATGAAGTGACTAAACAAATTGGGTGATGTCCTGGGCACCAGCCCCACACTGATTAGCCTGGGTTCCCCATGCTATCCTTATCCTAGTTTTGGGATCATGCCTCAGGAGAGTTGAGAACAAAGAAAAGGGAAATGGCTCAAAAATACTGGTGAAGAATGGGACTTCTGGTCACTGCTGACTCCATGAAATAAGAAACTGACTCCCAATGGTAAATGAGTTCCAGAGACAGCTGGATCTCTAGGTGGCAGGTATATATGTTTTTCTCTTCAAGACTATCACCCTGATCTCTGAAATACACATGAAGTCAGGGGTATGTAGGTCAGATGCAAGGAGCAAGCATGGCAACAAAGGTCCCTGATGTGGTTTCCTTGCTGGTGACATCCTCCCCACCCCCTGGGATCACACCTGTCTCTGACTAGGTGCCAGGGTCAGGGCCCAGAATACTCATATCCACTCAACACCCTGGTCTATACATAAGGAAGGAAGGGAACTGAATAGGTATGATGGTCCCACAGCCTGAGGAGCTGACACTCCCTGGCAGTCAGTGGTCTTGGGTTGTGAGGGATCCAGCAATGTCTTGGGCCAGGGCCAATGGCCTGCACAATCCTGGGGTGGTCTCTGGTAACTGTGGAGTCTCAGTTTCCTCACATCCTGTTGAAAAGAGATCAGAGGAAGAAAGGCTTAGTGGACCTGCAAGTCAGCAGGTGAGTGCAGCTGTATTGACAAACAGGAGTGGTCACTGAGCACCTGGACATCCTGTCTTTGTCCCTTCATCTGACTTTGAGCTGTTACTCTTCTGTAATTATGAGCCCAACACACCCCAAACCTACAGCCTGGCTCAATTCTCAGATACATTCACTGTCTCTTCCCTCTGGAAACATGATTCCCCTGTCTCCAAATGACTCCTGAACTCATGGTCACAGTTCCACCTGAGTCCTCCCAAGTAACCCTGTCCCTGTCACAAATCAGAACCAGGGTCAAGCAGTAGGAACACTTGGTCACTTGCCTGTCCACTGAGGCTTGTAAATGCAGCCAGAGTTGTCAAAGCAGCTGCCTGAGTGCCACAGGGGCTCAGAACTCTCCTCAGCACTGTGAAGTTCTGTGAGTTCTAGCAAGGACTGCCAGTCTGACAGAATATGTTCAAAAAAGTATCTTTTGGTGCCATTGGTAATAGGCAAAACAGTTGTACACCTGGTCAGTGGTCAAGCTTGTCTCTGAAGGCAAATTCTCCTGCCCAACACTACTTCCAGCTCTGGGGTACAGAGATGCACAGAGTTATCTGGGGCAACTCATGTCTACCAAGTAAGTGATGTGAGCCCTGCTAAGCTTTCCAAGGACAACAGAGAATAGGCCATGCAGCTGCTCACTGGAGAGGGCTGTGTGGTGAGCATGTGCTGGGGAGGCAGAGCAGGTCCCTGTGGACAGGACACATGGGCCCCTCTTCCTGTGCTGAGCCCACTCCCAGCCAGATGTGGAACCTGCCTCCCAAGCTGACACCAACCCCACCCAGTTGGACTCCAGAACACCCAAAGGTTAGGCATGAAATATCCTGCACCCCTGGAAGGACAGGTCCTGCAGATGCTCCTGGCCAGGGTCAATCTTTGCCTGGAAACACCATAGGCCTAGTTTTCTAAGGCTCATCTCACCTCTGGTAACCCCAGCAGACTATCCAGGGGGAGAAGTGGGTACAACCCATGTGAGTAAACAACCCTGGAGGGAAGAGTTCAAAGGGACATGAAACCAGTAGCAGGGGGACAGATCATTGGAGGGGACTGGGGGACAGGGGAAGGCACCCAGGAGAGAGGAAAGGATGGACAAAGGTGAGGGAGCCACCTGGTGGAGTGGGAGCACATGAGGAGAGGGGCAGCCACCTGGGGGGAGAGGGAGTACAGGAAGGAATTGAGGGATTCCTCCTTGGAATAATAGAAGCCACAGTGGGAAGAGCCACCTTTTGCTAGGAGGAGCACCTGTGGAGTGGGAGAAGTCACCTGAGTGGAGGTGGGGAGAGCCTCTGCTGGTAGAGGTAGCTGTTGGGGCTGGGGAAAGTTGCCAAAGGGGAGATGGGGAACTGTCTTGTGGTCAAGATGCCTGCCTGAGGTGTGAAAGAAGGCTCCTGTTGTGCTTGGGGAACTTTCAAGGGTGCTAGGGGAATCACCTGGGGTGGCCTGTTATCCTTACCTGCTGAACCTTGCTGGGTTTGGTGGTCATGGCTAATGCAAAGTTCTCCAGCCTCTGGCACACCTCTCTGGGATATTGCCAGCTCTTGAGTCCTTTGGGGCACATGGAATAGGTTGGTGGGTTCCTGGATGAAGACAGGGAGGATGGTGATTTCAGATCAGGACAGGCTCTCTGAGGATGATGGCACTCATCACCCTGAACCCTCATCCACAAACCTCCTAGGAAACTTTTCTCCTGTCCACAGCCTTTCCCACAGAAATGCACATTCCCTGACACATAAGCACAGAGCACTACAAGGAGTCTGGCTGAGGAGTCCCTCTGGGTCATGCACCATGCTGGCCCACTACTCTTCCCAAAACCAGGATTCCTCTTCAAGCCCAGAACTGTGTGGGACACACTGCCTGAGACTCACTTCCAGTTCACCAAACTGCAACCTGTCTTGCCTTCCCATTGCCTTCCAGTACTTTCCTCCATGACTTACTCCTGTTTAGTCCTTGCTACACTTCCATTCCTAGCACACTGAGAGGCTCCCTGAGGCCTAGATATGAGACACACTTGCCATCCATGTTCACTGTCACTGGCCACAGGCTCTACCACCCACCCAGGCTCAGGTGGAAGGTGGGAGGAGATGGTCTTGAAGATGACCTCAGCTACCCACTCCTGAGGAGGCAGGGGAGTGCAGCTTTGGCCTGGCTCACAGCCAGCAAAACACTGATGCTATACTGCTTATGGTGTTCTGGCTCTAACTTCATACCCCTCCAACCAGTCCCCCACTGGGGCCTTGGTGGTACATCCAACCCCTCAACACCCCTGGTAGAACCATTGCAGACATATGCCCACAGAACCTCTTCTGCAGCTGTAGCTCTACAGGTTGGTCAGTACCACCACAACAAGTCTCCTCACATCCATGTGGTAGTGGATGTCATTCCAGAGCTGCACCAGCTCTTGCTGCCTCCTGGCACCTGACAATTCTGGAAGAAGAATGCTGAGCCCTGGCTGCCCTCAAATCCCTGGCTGCCAACCCTGCAAACCAACCTTGGGGAAGGGAGTAATGTCTGGGAATGAACACAAGGATCATCAAATCCGCAGTGTAGTGAAGCAGGACAGATACTATAGTGCCCACAAGACTCTGAGGAACTGCCCTGAACACCCAGGCACTCTTCAAGCCATGCTGAGAACCTCTTCTCACCCTCCAAGTAGCCAGACCTGTCAACCCACCTTGACACCCTTCACCTTTTCCAACAGAGGTTGTTTCTCAGCTGTACAGGTGAAGAAGTTAAGGCATGGAGAGAGGGACAAGACAACCCATCTTTGGGTGCACATCTAGGGTGACACCACAGTCAGCACCAAAGGTTTTGGTCCCAAGGAGTCAATGTTGACCCACACCTTAAGTGAATGGCCACCCAATAATGCCAGGCCCTCAGATGCTAGGAATGTTCAAGGTGAGTGGGATAAAGGGGACTCTATCCTTGCCCCGTAACAGCTCATTCATCCTGAGCCAGATCTGACCAAAAACCAAGGATGCCCAGGCTGGCACTTCCAGTACATTGTGCAGTCCCTCCATTTACTAAATCCTGACAGCCCACCCTGTTGCCTCTGGTACCATGTCCACAGCACTGGCAGAAGGTACTGGGAATCTTAAGCTCTGCTCTCTGAGGTTGTGATCCCATGGCCCCCTGCCATCTCAAAACACTCCTGCCTGCCCTGACCCAGATGCAGGAATTGGCTCTGGTAAGAAGCCCCTGCACAGGATAGGTTCTACCCTGTGCTAGGTGTGGTGTTCCCTCAGGTCTCTGTTACATGTTACATCATCAGACATACCTGTGAGTCATTGTGACTGATGTTATAACCCTCTGTGGGGCTTCTCCTGAGCAATTAGAGGTAAGACAGGCCACAGCCTCTGGCAGAGGGAGAAAAATATCTACAGGCCCTAGACAGAAATATCTTGTTAGTTCTAGGATGAGAAATAGGTCACTTAACCCTTAAGGGAACTGGGGGCCCAGACACAGAACTGAAAATTGTTGAGGCACAGAGACAGTCCCTGGGGGTTCTGCCAGATGTATACCTGCAATTTACAAATCCCTCTGGCTGATGGGTGGATTTAGCAAGGCCCTAAGCAATTTAGTGAGTCCCTGTCTCAAAAATTAAAAATAAAATGAATGAATAAAAAAGGTTTGGGTTGTGGCTCAGTGGTTGATTGTCCCCGAGTTCAATACCTTGTACCAAAAATATTCACTTTGGACCAGACATAGCACTATTTGGAAACTGCCCAACATCACCCAGACAAACTTTAATCAAATACACCACTTTTTAGGGAGAAGCATGAAGCACAATCCTCATAGTAGATGGGCAATAAAGATTACAAGTGGCTCTCTATCAATAAGGTCAGGTTGTGATGCCAAACATGCTGAGATCCAAGGTACCAGCAGATAACTGGAGAGACATTTCTGGTTTTCAGATTGTGAGAAATAGAAGGTCTGGTAGTTCATTTTCAGAATCTTGTATTCAGTCTTAGTTGGATCCAATTGTAACTTTTTTCTTTTTCCCTGCCCTAATTCCAAAATTAGTCAATTGAGCATACTATAACTCCAAATTCCTCAAGTCAGAATGAAGGGCAGCACTGTATTAGGTTAGAGATAAAAGCAGGTGGAGAGTCCACCCAGGCACTTGCTAGGCAGGTTCTGGTAACATAGCCTTCTACCAGAAGCAAAGGTTTACTTTGTCCACTCACTTTTAGGTATGGTAACATTTTGTGTGACACCTCCTTATTTCTATGAAGACTTACTGTGGATTGAGATCCTGGACATAGATCTCCAAAGGTGGACCATGTCATATCCATTGATTTTTTTTTTTCATTATTTAGCACAGTGCAGCACAGGATGACCACTGAACATGGACTTGATGATTAGGTAGTTTACTTCCTGTTTCCAAGCCAGTAAAAGGTATCCAGTGAGGGTAGGTCACCCTGACTGAACTCATGTCCTCTTGGGTATAGTGGAAGCAGCCTCCACCTCCCTCTGCACCCTGCCCCACCACCCAGGCTTACTTCTAGAAGCCAGCAGACTTCCTGCAGTTTCTCCTGGTAGACCAGGACATAGGCACACAGAAGGACTACATTCACATTGTCCAAAAGGTGCAGGTGGAGCTGGCTCTACAGAATGGCACCAACCCAGTGGCTGTGCCTTGGCAAGGTCTTCCTGCAAGTCTTGGCACAGCATGCCTGCCAGGGTCACCATCACTGCTGGAAGCTATAAGCAGCCCTCTTGTTCCTTCAGTTGTGCCAGGCATCTCTGGATCCTGTCCATCACAGAGCTTGGTCTTCCCATCTATCAATCTTCAGACCAAGTCTGTGTGGTATGTGACCCTGAGGGCAGCAACACCTGCACAGGACAGTAACAGCAAACCTGAGAGAGGAGACATACATCACACACCCTCTAGAAATTCCTTCTAAACACCCTAATGGTTGTTGGTGCAAAGCACTGACCTGGGTGCTTTCTGTAACCATCCACCTGTGGTCTGAGCTTCTCCTCTGTCCCCTACACTTATCCACAGTTTACCGTGCTTAGCCATCTCCTTTCTCCTCACCCCTTCTCCTCCAAGGACTGAAACTTTCCTCTCACTCCTGGTGTGGTTTCTGGTTCACCAGAGGCCCTGAGCTGCCAGATGGGCAGCAAGGGTCCACCTGACTTCACATGCATACACCCTATTCACAGCAGAGGCACAGCTGCTGCCAGCACCAGTCCAACTAGTATGATAAAAACATTTCCTGTATCAAACTCTCTTACGGCACAGAAACACACCAAGAGAGGATCTCTATAAATGGGAGCTGGGGGAGTTTGCTGGTGATGGATTTTGAGACATAAGAACTTATTCACTGCCTAATTTCCTTCTGGGGAATTCTCTCCTGAAACTGAGGCCTGAATGTGCCCTTCTGGAGGCAGGGAATTCTGCCTGTTCATGCTCCTTGGCCATGGGTCTGGTTTGGTGAGGTGTCCCTAGCAGGGACAGGGCACACTCTCATTTAATCCTTGTCCCCCAGTCCCTTGACTGAAGGGAGCACCAAAGGCTCCAGGGCAGGGAACAGAGGTCTCTCAGGACCCAGATTTCCTCCAGTACCCCACAGTCAGCTGTTGTGAAGGACAGGTCTGGGTGCAGATTGGATGGAAACCTTAACCAAGAAAAGAAAACAGCTTTTTCTAAGGGAATGTGTGGAAAAGAGGAGTTGGATGGAGACGGGTAAATTGTTTGGCTTCCTGACTGCAACAGACCCTGCCACATGCTCCTAACTTTCGGATGCTATGTGCTGGGAAGCAAGACCAGGCATAAGCACCACATCCACACAAGGGAATGTTTTTCTCTTCAGGCCTTAGGCCCAACTCCCAAGCCCCTGTAGACTCCCACCCATCTGCTTTTTTAAGGCTCCTCATGAAAGATCCCCTTGGCCCCACCCCACATGCTGGACCACCCCTCCACACATGCAACCCCAGAAACCAACCTACATCCATCTCCATTGGCAGGCACAGTCAAACTCACGCTGCAGGGAAAGAGGCACCAGATAGGCAACACAGGGCTCGAATACTACCAAGCTGCAGCCAATCCACACAGGCCTGAAAACCTAAGGCCAGTCTCAGAAAGGAGGGGCAACCAACAAGATTGGGTGTGAAGTTTCCCAACTCAAGGAGCACCTAAGCTAGGGAGCTGTGCTGCACACTCCCTGGCCCTGAGCAGTCAGCAACCATCATGCCATAGTAGCAGCTAGGGCTCTAGGCCAGTTGACTAACTTGGCCAAAGCCTAGGTTTGCCCAGACCTGGAGGAGCAGTTTCAGAGGGCAATGCAGCTGGGGGGGGATGGTGCTCTCATGCAGCCCTCCTTCCCTGCCTGATCCCCTAGAACCTCATGGGTGCTCACTGCCTGCAGCAGGAACTAGGTGACCTGGCTGTCATGATGCCCAAGGTGACCAAACCAGCACAGCACTACCCAGAAAGCCTGGAGGGTAGTGTGAGGCTGTCAGGCTTCAGCAGGGTCCCCTGTCCTGGCTAGACACAGAGCAATCCACGGCCCACTCAGCTTTGCCCCACACACACCATAACTCCTCTTCAACTGGGCCAAGAGCTTAGGATCACCTTTCTTGAAACATCAGGCCCATGGCCGATTTTCCCTTCATCTTTCCTCTTACTGTCACTGAGGAGCCAGCACTTGTTTTGAATCTCCGTGTGAAGGGGCCAGGGCCTGAAGCATCTCCAGTGGCCATGGAAACTGTAACACCACCGTGCTGTCATGCCACCCCTCTGTGACATCAGACACTGTCTACAGTGCAGGCATGAGGTCATGGAAGCCACTCCTGAACATCCAGGTGACCAAAGGTCTGGGGAAAGCCTCTTGGGAGAGAAAGAAAGTGTGTCCTCCTACCAGAGCCTGGAATCTCCATGCTCTTCACACCCGCCATGTCAGAAACCTACCCATTCCTCTTCGAATAGAGTCACTCTCCCATCTTTTGCTCTCATGGCACAGGAGCACTGGAAACCTACTGAGACCACTTTCAGACTGGAACAAATTGCAGTTGAATGATTGAGAGATCCGGGATATGATTTTCAGCAACTTATCTCAGTACATTTAATCTTGAGAGAAAGAGCTGAAAATGTAACTAGAAGCACATGGACATTGGATGAAGCTTTTTCTTTTTTCCTGCCAGCAAATATTGGTCCTGAAATTCCAGACCTGGTGAAGCATCACCACTATCCTTTTCCTGTTTAGATTTACTGACAGCATCTTGCTGAGTTGTTGAGGCATTCCCTAATTTAGGAAAAAATGCTTTGCCCAGGAGAAACACCTTCCTCTACCTCCCCCAGCAATGAGATGTAGGCAAGATCCAGCACCTCCACTGGCTTGTGACTTTTTCCCAGATATCTCCTGGTTAGAAATTTTCCAAGAAAAATGACAGGAGGAAAAAGAGGAGTGAGGAAGTTATCAGCAGATTGTGATTGGAAATGCTAGGGATCCAGATGTGAATGATCCAAGAAATCTCCCTTCATTCTAACCACCTGAGTCAATTCTGATTCCCACACAGGCCTGCCTCTCTTCCTGCCCCCAGCCTCCATGCTCACTGCCATCATTTTCTGCTTAGTGATCAGCTACAACTCTTTTCCTGCTTCAACAGACAGGGATAAACATTTCCCCTCATGATGCACGACTAGATTGTGGGTCTTGACGTGCACAAAAGGTTTCTTGCAGGATTGCTATGAAAAGGAAGATGAAGAATTCCTCAGAAATTTGTTGACTTTGTCTGGAGCTGGGTTTCCTGCAGAGAATTTGACATAGTCAAACCAGTAGAAGATCTAGAGAGTACCTAAAAGTGGCTCCTCCAGAGCAGAAAATACAGTTTATTTTGGAGAGGGCTGGCCTAGCATGCTCATCTCATGGGCTGCAGTTCAAATCTCCAGCACCTCAGATGAGGAGAAAAAAAAAAAAAAACTCCTCTTTTGAAAATGCCAACCCTCCCTCATCTCAAATTTTTCTCCTCTTCTCATCAACTGAATCCGAACAGTTGAAAAAGTACCAGTTGGAAACACAATCCTTTTCCAATCGAACTTTCAGCATGGAGCTGCGGTGAAAGTTTGCAGTGCTTCCCTGGTCACCTGCCTTTCTTAAGAGGAGGTTTTCCTTGAGATGAGTCAACTCTCATGAACTGATAGGTCAGATCGTTCTCATGAGTATGCTTATGGGGGTGTACCCTCAGCAAGCTCTTTAAGAAGACAATGCTCACCAGGTTGCAATGGCAGGAACTTCAAAATGACAATTGCATTCATCTTTGGCAATGACCCGTCTTCTTGGGCACATTCCAGACTCTGTGCAAGTGAAGTGGAGTTGCACACCTCAGCACTTTCCATGTGAACCTCTATATCATGTGGAAAAGCAAGAGATGATGACAAAAGACAGCCCCCCTTGGCCCTGGCTTTTCTCAATCAGTTTTCCTTTGCATTGGGTTGCAAATGACTTGAAGTCAAATTGTATAATTTGGGGATAAACACGTGTTAGCTCCTGCTGATAGCATTCAGGAGGAACAGGGGGATTTTGCAACCTAGTCTCCAGTATCATTGGAGTTCCAGTGTCAACAGGAATGAAACCCTTTCACAGATGTTGTTAATTTTGATAGAGATTCTGAAGAGATGCAGTGTACAATTGGGTGAAGAATATGGTGTTCTCATGTGCACCTTGGTTCTGGAATGAGTGGATTGTGCTTTGCAGGTTCAGGAATGACACAAGAAGCCCTATTTGAAAGAAGTTACACTGAAAGAAGGAAAGTAGAGACATTAGACCTGTGGTGTGTTGGTCATGGAGATAAGCAAGTCCAAGAAATCAAAAGGATGTTAATATTTGACAAATCTTGAGAATACATTCTTCCTGCTCACTAAGGCCTAGCACATATTTGGATGTTCTCCAACATATTGTTTTTTTTTTTTTTTTCTGTGCTGGGGATCAAACCCAGGGCCTTGTGCTTGCAAGGCAAGCACTCTACTGACTGAGCTATCTCCCCAGCCCCGTATTCTGTTTTGGTATTCAGGTTTTGACCATGTTGGGTGTTCACTTTTGCTTTTGAGCAGGACAGTTTTGACTAAATTTTTGATATTGAGGTGCACTCTTGATTTCCAGAGCCATGCTTCAAGGCTGCATATCCCAACATGAAGTCATTTACATTGAAGATCAATGGAGTAAGTTGTGTGGTGTAAGGAAAACCTTTCCTCAGAGGTCTTGTGCTGATAAAGCTGAGAATCAGCATATAATATCCAGTTTAAATCCCTTCAAAGCAACTATGAAAGGTGATTTACTCATCTGCCATATTTCAATATAAATAAAATAATATTAACGTAATGGTTTGTCATTCATGGAATACTATGAATCAGATACACTACAATGTCTCCCAATAATCCTATAAATCCTATAAGCTGCTATTAATAATCTTTTTCAGATGAGAAAATTAAAGTTAATCTGAAAGAGACAGAAGATAGACTGCAAGTCAAAAAAGTCAGAGATAAGATTCAAACCAGGGTAGTCTGATTCTAGAATTGATGCTTTTCCCCTGGCTTCATTGATAATTTCTACATTATTTATGTTTTCATTATTTCTTTCCAAAACTTGTGCTGTACAGCACTTTGTAGAATCAAGACCTAATCCTAAAAGGTCTTTAAAACAAGATATGAAACTTACAATTCCACGTTTTCCCACTATTGCTCAACAAAGCTACTCTTAATGCTCATAAAATCTCTAGTCACTGGACTTCTACCAAATTGCCCTTTGACAGACTCCTACCTTTACTCTTCCCACTGTTCAACTTAGATATTTTAATTTAAATTCTTATTATAGGTTTTACTATACACTTTCTCTGTTCTGTTTATTACACAGATTTTTTAAAAGAAGCAGAATTTTAACAAATTTAAAGATGTGTTTGTCTTTTCTAATAATTCATGAATCAGGTAGCATCTCTTCAAAAGAATTCAGAAAAGGTGATCCAATGATCTAAGCAGAGGATGTTAACTTTATAGGTAGAAAAGAGGCAAAGAAAGTAAATATAAGGATCAAAAAGTGGACTATTTTAAAGTTATGCATTTTTATAAGTAAATTAATTTCTTATTATGCCAGGTTAGGTTAACTGGAGTCCCTTCTGATTGGCTTCTGGTAATCTCCTGGTTTTTGTTTTTTTGTTATTTAAACTGAACCATTTCAAAGTCCAGTTTCATTATGTAGTACCCAAAATGAGTTGCTCCATTCTCCTCTTGTTTGTTGGGGCCCAGTACAGAAGCTCATTTGAAAATAATGGCCTCCTATAAATTTTGTTTAACACTGCTTAGTCAAAATTCTATAAGTTGGATAATAAGACTTCAATACAACAGTCTTTTTCTATAATTCTACCTTTTCTTTGTTTTTGGTACTGGGGAAAGAACTTGGGAATACTCAACCTACTGTGCCACATCCACAGCTCTATTTTGTATTTTATTTAGAGATAGGGTCTCACTGAGTTACTTAGCACCTCACTTTTGATGAGACTGGCTTTGAACTCTAAATCCTCCTATCTCAGCCTCACAAGCCACAGGGATTACAGGCATGTGCCACCATGCCTGGCTTATAGTTCTACTTTTCATCAGTGATTGTCATTGAAGGAAACTACATAATACACAACAGAATCCAATATGACTTAATATACTCTGAAATAAAAGTTCAGCAATATAAACAAGGGGTTGGAAAACAAAAGCACAGTGGGTCAAGTGGCATGTGCCACCTGATTTTGTATATAGGCTATTACAGAAACATAGTCACAGTCATTGGTTTACATAGAATCTGTGGTTGCTTTCACACAACAGCATGGGTGCATAGATGAAACAGACCTTATGGCACACAGAGATGAAATATTTACTATTTGGCTTTGCTTGTATTAAAAAAAACTCTGACAACCTATGATACAACCTCAAGTCAATAGGAGAAAAATAAAATTCATTTATTTTCACACCAAATCTATAGACATCAACCTAATTCCCTCTAGAAACCTGTTACTCAAAGTTATTTTCTTTCCAAAATCTATAAGCTAATGCTACTTGATTACACAAATATCTACACCTACTTGATTATACAAATATCTCCTGTATCTACTGTACTCCCTTGGAACTAACCTAGACTCAGGTCTTCATAACCAATCCTCTAGGTGATTGAATGAGTCTTTTTATTAGTATTCACTTTCTTCAACAAGGAGGTACCCAATAATAGAGTATCATACTAAAATATAGATCATATTTTGTATACTTATTAAAAATGTTCCAAAATTTGTGACAGAATGTAACTTGAAACACTAAATGCATTCAATTTATATGAAAGTGACAGAAGAAAATGTAAATATTTAAATTTTGCAAATAAAGAAATTCTTAATATAAACAGAGCTCTTTAGATTCATCTTCCAGTGACACTGCCCCATTTTTCTCTCCATTCCCCTGCAAAATGAAGAAAACTCTCACCATTTTTTAGCTTCCAAACCCACAAATTTTCCCAAAGACACAGGAGCACCTGAATGTTCAAACTGGTTTTCCTTTGTCTGTTTGTCACCTCACTAGTAATCTAACATGCTCATTAAGAAATAATGAGCAGCACACAGCCCTGATGGAAGTTAATCGAACACAAAGACAACCATAACTCCAGTCCATGCTGAGCTTACAGCCTGACAGGACAGGAAGGCAATAGTAAACACTCACACAAATAAGAATTTGATTAGAATCACAAACCAGTTCTGTGAATGACAAAGGGCACTGTGGGATGAAACTACAGTATCAATGCTGACCTGAAGTCACAGAAGTCACTACACAAACACAGTCATGACACTTAAGAAATGAAGTGTGTATGGGGACAGAAAGTGAATAGGCTTCCTTCAGGAAGTCTGTTCTGATTGATCCAACCTAAACCAACAGGTTTTATCATGACTAAGAGTTGGAATATAATCATTAAATGTAGTACTATATGGTTAGTGAAGATGGACATTATAAAACAAATTTAACACCATGAAATATGTTGTATGGACTGTAGTCTGTATATGTATTGTCATAAACATTGTTAATAAAACATAATTTTGAAAGGATAAAAGAAAATATATCCAAATTCTACCATGAACTTAGTAGGGTAGTGTTTAGGGGGGTAATTTTACTTTGATCATTTTCTACATTTTTGGTAACAATTATTTTAGAATAAACAAATGATGGCAGTTTAAGTAGTTAACTTGATTATAATTGAACACATACCTTATAGGTATTTCACTATTAACACACATAATACTGTACAATACAAAGTAATGCATTACACACCTATGTTTCATGTAAAACTGCAAGCTCCTCAATGAAACTTGGAAATCCTATGCTACCATTTAGTATAATTTTTAAAATTAAATATCTTGAGATTTCCCTACTCAATTCAATATTTTATTTATTTTAAACAAATGGGAATCATGTTGTTTCTCTGTTTGCATGTGGCGGAAAGGCATACAAATTGTGTAATCATAAATTTACATAGGGTAATGTTGTTTGATTCATTCTGTTATTTTTCCCTTCCCCCCACCTCTCCCACCCCTCTTTTCCCTCTAAACAGTCCTTCCTTCCTCCATTCTTGCCCCTCTCCCTAATGCTAACTCTAACCCTAACACTAACCACTCCCACTCCCCATTATGTGTCATCCACTTATTAGCAATATCATTTGTCATTTGGTTTTTTGAGATTGTCTTATCTCACATAGCACGATATTCTCCAATTTCATCCATTTGCCTGCAAATGCCATAGTTTTATCTTTTTTCATGTCTGAGTAATATTCCATTATATATATATATATATATATATATATATATATATATATATATATATATACCACAGTTTCTTTATCCATTCATCAATTGAAGGACATCTAGGTTAGTTCCACATTCTGGCTACTGTGAATTGAGCAGCTATGAACATTGATGTGGTTGTATCTCTGTAGTATGCTGATTTAAGTCCTTTGGGTATAGGCCAAGGAGTGGAATAGCTGGGTCAAATGGTGGTTCCATTCCAAGTTTTCTAAGGAATCTCCACACTGCTTTCCAGAGTGGCTGCACTAATTTGCAGCCCCACCAGCAATGTATGAGTGTACTTTCTCCACACATCCTCGCCAAAACCTGTTGTTGTTTGTATTCTTGATAATCGCCATTCTAATTGGGGTGACATGGAATCTTAGGGTGGTTTTGGTTTGCATTTCACTTATTACTAGAGATGTTGAACATTTTTCCATATGCTTGTTGATTGCTTGTAGATCTTCTTCTGTAAAGTGTCTATTCATTTCCTAAACCATTTGTCGATTGGATTATTTGCATTCTTGATGTAGAGCTTTTTGCGTTCTTTATAGATTCTGGAGATTAGTGCTCTATCTGAAGTATGATTGGCAAAGATTTTCTCCCACTCTGGAGGCTCTTTCTTCGCGTTGCTGATAATTTCCTTTGCTGAGAGAAAGATTTTCAGTTAGAATCTATCCCAGTTTTTGATTCTTGCTTTTATTTCTTGTGCTATGGTTGTCCTCTTGAGGAAGTCTGGTCCTAAGCCGACAAGTTGAAGATCTGGACCTACTTTTTCTTCTACAATCTGCAGGGTCTCTGGTCTGATTCCAAGGTCCTTAATCCATTTTCAATTTAGTTTCATGCATGGTGAGAGATATGGGTTATTTTCATTCTGTTGCATATGGATTTCCAATTCTCCCAGCACCATTTGTTGAAGAAGCTATCTTTTCTCCATTGAATATTTTAGGCCTCTTTGTCTAGTATGAGAAAATTGTATTTATTTGAGTGTGTGTCTGTGTCCTCTGCATCATTGATGTACCTTTCTATTATGGTACCAATACCATGCTGTTTCTGTTACTATTGCTTTGTAGTAGAGTTGAAGATCTGGTATTGCGATACCCCCTGCTTCACTCTTTCTGCTAAGGATTGCTTTAGCTATTCTGGGTTTCTTATTCTTCCAGATGAATTTCATAATTGCTTGCTCTATTTCTGTAAGGTACGTCATTGGGATTTTAATTGGAATTGCATTGAATCTTTATAGCACTTTTGGTAGTATGGCCATTTTGACAAGATTAATTCTGCCTATCCAAGAAAATGGGAGATCTTTCCATCTTCTAAGGTTTTCTTTAATTTCTTTCTTTAGTGTTCTGTAGTTCTCATTGTAGAGGTCTTTCACCTCTTTTGTGAGATTGATTCCCAAGTATTTTATTTTTTTTGATGCGATTGTGAATGGGGTAGATTTCCTAATTTCTCTTTCTGAAGATTCATCACTTATGTATAAAAATTCATTGGATTTATGAGCATTGATCTTGTAACCTGCTACTTCACTGAATCCACTTATGAGTTCTAAAAGTTTTCTGGTGGAATTTCCAGATTCCTCTAAATATATAATCATGTCATCAGTGAACAGGGATAGTTTGAGTTCTTCTTTTCCTATTTGTATCCCTTTAATTTCTTTGGTCTGTCTAATTGCTCTGGTTAGAGTTTCAAAGATGATATTGAATAGAAGTGGCCAAAGAGGGCATCCCTGCCTTGTTCCATTTTTAGGGGGAATGCTTTCAGTTTTTCAATGTTTAGAATGATATTAGCCATGGGCTTAGCATAGATGGTCTTTACAATGTTAAGGAATGTTCCCACTATCCCTATTTTCTCTAGTGTTTTGAGCATGAAGGGGTGCTGTATTTTATCAAATGCTTTTTCTTCATCTATATAAATAATCATGTGATTCTTGAGTTTAAGTCTGTTGATATGGTGAATTACATTTATTGATTTTCTGATGTTGAACCAAACTTGCATCCCTGGGATGAAACCCACTTGATCATGGTGCACTATTTTTTAATATGTTTTTGTATGCGATTTGCTAAAATTTTGTTGAGAATTTTTGCATCGATGTTCATTAAAGATATTGGTCTGAAATTTTCTTTTCTTGATGTGTCTCTGGTTTAGGTATCAGGGTGATATGGGCTTCATAGAATGAGTTTGGGAGGGTTCCCTCCTCTTCTATTTTGTGGAATACTTTGAGAAGTATTGGAATGAGCTCTTCTTTAAAGGTTTTGTAGAACTCAGCTGAGAACCCAACTGGTCCTCAAACTTTTCTTTGTTGGTAGCATTTGATGTCTTCTTCTATTTCAGTACTTGAAATTGGTCTATTTAAATTGTGTATGTCCTCCTCGTTCAGTTTAGGCAATTCATATGTCTCTAGAAACCTGTTGATGCCTTTGAAATTTTCTATTTTGTTGGAGTATAGATTTTCTAAATAGCTTCTAATTATGTTTTGTATTTCAATCGTGTCTGTTGTGATATTTCCTTGTTCATTCCGAATTTTAGTGATTTGGGTATTCTCTCATCTTCTCTTTTTTAGTGTGGCTAAAGGTTTATCAATTTTGTTTATTTTTTAGAAGAACCAACTATTTATTTTGTCAATTTTTTGTATTGTTTCTTTTGTTTCAATTTCATTGATTTCAGCTCTGAGTTTAACTATTTCCTGTCTTCCACTACTTTTTGTGTTGTACTCTTTTTTTTTCTAGGGCTTTGAGCTGTAGTGTTAGCTTGTTTATTTGTTGAGTTTTACTTCCTTTATTGAATGTGCTCCATGAAATAAATTTTCTCTCAGTATTTCTTTCATAGTGTTCCAGAGATTTTGATATGATATTTCTTTGTTCTCATTTACCTCTAAGAATTTTTTAATTTCCTTCCTAATATCTTCTGTTATCCATTCATCATATAATAGCATGTTGTTTGATCTCCAGGTTTTGGAGTAGTTTCTGTTTTTTACTCTTTCATTTATTTCTAACTTCAATCCATTATGATCTGATAGAATACAAGGTAGTGTATCTGTCTTCTTGTATTTGCTAACATTAGCTTTGTGGCATAATATATGGTCTATTTTAGAGAAGGATCCATGAGCTGCTGAGAAGACAGTGTATTCGCTCTTGGTTGGATGGTATATTCTATAAATGTCTGTTAAGTCTAAATTATTGATTGTGTTATTGAGATCTATAGTTTCTTTTTTCAATTTTTGTTTGTAAGATCTGTCCAGTGGTGAGAGAGGCGTGTTAAAATCACCTAGTATTATTGTGTTATGATCTATTTGGTTTCTGACATTGAGAAGGATTTATTTGACATACATGGATGAGCCACTGTTTGGAGCATTGATGTTTATAATTGTTATATCTTGCTGATTTATGCTTCCCTTCAGCAGTATGAAATGTCCTTCTTTATCCCTTCTGAGTAACTTTGGCTTGAAGTCCACATTATCTGAAATGAGGATGGATACTCCAGCTTTTTTGCTGAGTTCATGTGCATGGTATGTTTTTCCCCATTACCTTTAGTCTATGGGTATCTTTTTCTATGAGGTGAGTCTCTTGCAGGCAACATATTGTTGGATCTTTCTTTTTAATCCAATCTGCCAGTCTATGTCTTTTGATTGATGAATTCAGGCCATTAACATTCAGGGTTATTATTGAGATATGATTTGTATTCCCAGTCATTTGGTTCATTTTTAAATTTTATTTATTTATTTATTTTTTTGACATGACTTGGTTCCTCCTTTATTTGACAATTCCTTTAAGATAATCCCTCCCTTTGCTGATTTGCTTCTTTGTTTTTTATGTCTTCCTCATGGAATATTTTGCTGAGAATGTTCTGTAATGCTGGCTTTCTTTTGTAAATTCTTTTAGCTTTTGTTTATCATGGATGGATATTATTTCATCATCAAATTTAAACATAAGCTTTGCTGGGTATAAGATTCTTGGTTGGCATCCATTTTCTTTTAGTGCTTGAAAAGTGTTGTTCCAGGACCTCCTAGTTTTTAGGGTCTGGATTGAAAAATCTGGTGATATCCGTATTGGTTTTCCCTTGAATGCAATTTTGTTCTTTTCTCTCACAGCCTTTAAAATTTTGTCTTTATTTTGTATGTTAAGTATTTTCATTATAATGTGCCTTGGTGTGGGTCTGTTATAATTTTGTATATTTGTAGTCCTATAAGCCTTTTGAACTTGATTTTCCATTTCATTCTTCAGGTTTGGGAAATTTTCTGATATTATTTCATTGAATAGATTGTTCATTCCTTTGGTTTGTTTCTCTAAGCCTTCGTCAATCCCAGTAATTCTTAAATTTGGCCTTTTCATGATATCCCATAGATCTTGGGGATTCTGTTCATGATTTCTTACCATCTTCTCTGTTTGGTCATCTTTGTTCTCAAGATTAAATATTTTGTCTTCAATATCTGAAGTTCTGACTTCCAGGTGTCTGTCCTATTGGTTATGCTTTCTATGGAATTCTTAATTTGGTTTATTATTTCCTTCATTTCAAGGATTTCTGTGGTTTTTTTTTCAATATCTCTAACTCTTTATTGAAATGATCTTTTGCTTCCTGTATTTGCTCTTTTAACTGTCGATTGGTGTGATCATTCAATGCCTGCATTTGCTCTTTCATCTCATTATTTGCTTCCCTGATCATTTTAATTATGTACATTCTGAACTCCCTTTCTGTCATTTCTTCTGCCATGCTGTCATTGGATTTTATTGATGTAATATGTAGATTTGTTTGGGGCATTTTCTTACCTTGTTTTCTCATATTGTTCAGGTATCAGTGGACCACTAAGATAGTGCAGATTTCCTCTATTGACTTATAATGTCCCTGAATATTTCTAGTATATCCCCTCTTATCCTTCAGTAGCCTGAAGTCTTGGAGGAAGTTGATAATGCAGTGCCACAAGGAAGCTGCCTCTCTAGGGGTGGTGGCCTTCAGGTGGGGTATATTCCCTGCTAGTGGGCAGAGGTGCCTCCACTTGTTGACCAATGGTCATCCAAATGGGAACTAGGCTGTGGGCTGAGGCAAGGCCTGTTTCGGCCTGTGTCTCTGTTTTTACCGTCTTCATGGTAGAACCTCACCCAGCAGGGAAGACTCACTCGGTGGGGAGGTCTCGCTGGTCAGTTCCCTCCTAGAGGTTCCCCTCATTTTACAACTACCACCTCGACTGGGCCGCCTTCCTCTGCAATGTTCCTAGTGGCCAGGTCCTACCTCCTGGGCCTGGGATCCTCACCCTTCACAGACGAGTCTCCTTAGGCTGCCTCTCCTCATAGAATCTGCCTGCAGTCCTGGAACCTTAGCTCCGCCCTTAAGCGTTTCTCTGTGTGGCTCATCCACCAAGAAGCCTCGTAGATCCTGGGACCCTGCTCTGCACCTAATCTTCTGGCTATGCAGCCCCTCCTCTGAACACCCACCTGGAGCCCCATACAGTCACTCCGAGTCCCAGTGACCCGCTGCATGCCTCTTCCTCCGGACAGCCACCCAGTGTTCCTGTGTGGTCACTAGGAGTCCAAGCAACTCACTGTGTAGCACCTCCTCCTGCCTTCCACCTATAGCCCTTAGCAGTCACTCCAAGTTCAAGTGACCTTCCCTGTTCCTCCTCCTCCTCCAGGCAGCTTCCCAGGTGTTCAGGAGCAGTCACTCCCAGTCCAAACAACTCACCACTCGCCTCCTCCTATAGCAGCCACCCCGAGCTCTGATGCAGTCACTCTGAGTCCAAGTGACCCGCCACGCTCCTCCTCCTCCTCCAGGCACCCCCTGGTGTTCAGGAGCGGTCGCTCTGAGTCCAAACAGCTCGCTGTGCAGCTCCTCCTCTGGCAACCACCTGTAGCTCTGGTGCAGTCACTCCAAGTCCAAGCAATGCACCCTGCTCCTCCTCCTCCTCCTCCAGGCAGGCCCTGGTGTTCAGAGGTGGTCACTTTGGGTCCAAGCAGCTCACCACACAGCTCCTCTCCTGGCAACCACCTGTAGCCCTGATGCAGTCACTTCAAGTCCAAGTGACCTGCTGTGCTACTCCTCCTCCTCTTGGCAGCTCCCTGGTGTTCAGGAGTGGTTGCTCTGAGTCCAAACAGCTCACCACTCAGCTCCTCCTCTGGGCAGCCACCCAGAGCCCCAGTGGTTGCTCTGAGTCCAAGCACTGTGCTGAGCGGCCTCCTCTACTATGCTCCCAGTTGTCCGTGTTCACTGCTCCAGTGGGGGGATGGGTTTCTTTTTGGGCAACCCTACTTTACAAAGTTCCCTGTGTTCTGGGACTACCACCCCATCCGGGACACCACTCCAATGGGAGAGACTCACCTGGCGGCTTTGAGTTGGTCCCAAGTCTCTCAATATCTCCTCTTTTGAATCCTGAGTCCTGGAGCAACATGAAATGCAGCCACCCTCTAGTCTGCCATCTTGAAAACCACTCAATTCAAAATTTTATTTGCTTCTATAAGGTCTTTGTATACTTTATTTTCTTTGTTATATGCAAACCTTTATATAAGGAAACTTATCAATAAAACTTTGAAGTTTTTTTTTTTTTTGTGGTGCTGGGAATTGAACCCATGGCCTTGTGCTTGCAAGGCAAGCACTTTGCCAACTGAGCTATCTCCCCAGCCCCAACCTTAAAGTTTTTTAAACTAAGTTTTAAATCAACACTTATCAAAAACAATAGAAAATAACAAGTGTTGGTAAGGATGCAGAGAAATTAAAATCATTACACTTTACAGATGGGAATGTAAAAGACTCAGCCATTGTGGAAAACAGTTTGGCAATGTTCCAAAAAGGAAACATAAAATTATCATATGACACAATTCTACTACTACGTGCATACCTAAAGGAAATGAAACCAGGTACTCAAATACATATGAACACATGCTTTCAGAAGTAGCATAAACATTAGCCAAAGGGTAGAGACAGGCCAAGTATCTATGAATGCATGACTGGATAAGCAGATCACAGTATATCCAAACAATGCAATTTTTTTCTTTTTTTTTGTGGTGCTGGGGATTGAACCTAGGGCCTTGTGCTTAGGAAGCAAGCTCTCTACCAACTGAGCTATATTCCCAGCCCAATGTAATATTATTTGGACATTGAAAGGAACAGTCCCGATCACACTAAATATGTTCTCAAAACTATTATACTAAACAAAAGAAATCAGACATAAAATTACACATGTGTTTCCATTTATACAAAGTATTCAGAAGTGGCAAATTCACAGAAACAATACAGATTGGTGATTGCCAGGGGCTGGGAGTAGGAACAGTAGGGAACTGCTCAGAGTATACAGGGTTTAACTTTGGACTGAGGAAAATGTTCTGCAGTTAGAGATCATGATTGCACAATACTGTGAATGTACAGAATTGTTCACATTAAAATGGTTAATGTTTGATACAAATTTCACCTCAATTTTAAAAACTCAATACCCAAAGAAGAAACAACTTTCAGGAAACAAACAAGCCTCAGGAGACTGAGGCATGGGAATCACAAGTTTGTTACTAGCCTCAGCAGCTTAGTGAGACCCTGTATCAAAATAGAAAAATAAAAAGGACTGGGGATTCAGTTCAGTGGTGAAGTACCCCTGGACTCTAAACCCAGAAATACATCCTCCAAAAAAAAAGTTACTGAAAACTTTTCTTCCTCCTTACATAGATGCTTGCTACTAAAACAGGAAAAACAGATGAATCACTTCAGCAACTAGGTCCCTATCCTATCCAAAAATCAATTGCCTTTATTATATTCTGAAACTTTTAACCTAATTTAAAAAACAGCCTGTTATTTACCCAGACCAAATATCATCAGTGGTAGAGTTAATTGGAATCTAGATCATTTAAATATTTTGGCTCTCCTTCCAAAATTCCCTTTGGATTAAAATTTTTTAAAAAAGACAATTTACTGGAGGAGGCTGAAATTATTACTTTTCTATTCTAAATAAAAGAAAAAAAAACATTCATTTATTCAAAAAATATTAATGTGGTGCCACTGTGTGTGTCAAACATTCTTGATACTTGGGACACATTGATAAATGAAAATCATTTTTCTAAAACAATTTAAATTACAAGAGGGATAGAGAGAGAAAAAGACAAGCATGCATTAAGGAATGAGTAGTGAACAATATGTTAGAAAGTGATAAGTGATATGGGTGGGCAGGGAGGGGATTAGGAATTAGAGCAAGAGAAAACTGTATGAAACAATGTGCCAGCACTAAATTGGAAGTTATTTGAAGGAGTCTCACCAAGAAGACAACATCTGAGTGAAGACGTGGAGGTAAGCCACTTGTGGAGCAGATATTTGGAACATGAATATTACAGTTAGGAAGAAGGTCAAGACAGGAGTCTATTTGGCATACATGTGGTATGTTACAGAGGCTAGGCACAGGACCTGGAGTAAAGGTGGTATGAAATAAAGTTAGAGAGCAAAGGAGCAGCAGAGAGAAAAAATTAGTATTTTCTAGGCACTCACCTGTGTACAAAATCCATGAAAACTATGCTGGACACAGAAATTAACATGAGAGGGTTTATTAAGCAAACAGAGTGTCTCCCTCCAGGGTAAGAGAGAAACTGAGAGGAAAAGAGAAAGGGTGCATGCAAGAGAGAGTGTGAAAAGTGAGGAGGAGAGAGAAAGAAAGTGAGTAGAAGAGAGAAAGCATGAGAAAAGATGGCGGGGTGCTATCCTTAAGCAGTTGAATTCTGACTGGCTAACAGGGGACCAATAATGCAGAAGGATACTTGCAAGCTGATGAACCAATAGGATGTTCACAGACTGACAAGTAGTTGGGAGGCAGGGAAATGACTGCAGTGGAAAGGGGTGGGGAGAGCAGCTTTCAGACCAACAAGCTAGGTTGTGATGCAAGGTAAAGGGGTAAAGAGTGGGGGAGCAGCTTTGTATTACAACCTGAACCTTGTAAAGGGAGAAAAGATAATTAACATAGAAAGAGCAGGCCAGGGCTGGATGCAAAGTAGTCTCTTCATGACCTAATGAAGGTCATGTTGTCAAGTCAGTCACTTCCAGTGAGAATTTTCCTAGGAGATAAACAATGGGTAGGAACTGAAAGTTAAAACAATCAAGACTACATGATGAAACAAGGTAGGATCCTGAATAGCATGATCTACATAGATCAATGTAACTGGTGGTGTAGAGCAAGAAAACACAGCTAGAAATGAAAGTTGGACTTGACTACAGATGGATACAAATGCTGGACTGAAGTCCTTCTTTTTAAGCCTTTAGTATGTATGCATGCATGGAATATTACAAACATGAAACTTATAGTCCTGATACATCTGAAGATTACTTTGATTACTGTCTTTGTAATATAAAGCTGCTCCCCTGCTACTGTTAGTGTCTGATATCGACTGGTTCCCAGAGAGTCAAAGTGCACACATGTTAATGCAAGACACACAACGTGGTTTTATTGCAAGCTTGAGCCTTGACTGCAAGGAACCTCTCAGACCATTGCAATGGCTGTGTGGGGAGTGGCCCCTAAGGGTGAGAAAGCCCTCTAATTTAAGAGATTTCCAAGCATTCACACACAAAGATCTGTACATTATTGGTTAACATTTGAACATTAGTCCTCCTCTGGTTGGGTTCCACCAGAACTGAATGGTCCTAGAGGAAGAAGGGAGGAGGGAAGGGGTAAAGTATGCAGGAGATGAGTCAGGACTAGGCCCCTTGTCAATGATAGATAAGGTTCCTGGGCAGCTGCACATTCCTCAGACAACTGTCTCTTAAAACCTTGATAAGCATGGAGGTCTAGCAGTCCTGTTTGTCCTGTATTGGCTCTTGAGGGTACAGTCGCAACTGCCTGTATCCTGGTGATTAAGACAGCTGCACAGATATCACCCTGTTCTCAACACTGCTTATGCTGCATTCATTTCCCCACCTCCCAACTTCTTTTTGCTCTCCCCCCTTTCAGCTGCAGCCATCTCCCCACCTCCTCTTTTGCTCCAGTGCCCAACAGAGCAGAAGGTAAATTAACCTAACTTGTAAAATTAAACAGGTGTAAATTCTTGACTTTCAACTCCTTTCTAATGATGTGACCTTGAAATTCAGACTTTTAACTTCTTTGAGTCTCAGTCTGTTTGCACTGAAATGGGCAAAGGCATAAATGATACATTGCAAAGACTAGGCAAGTCTTAAGGCTTGGCAGACACTTATTTCTTCTTTATCATTGAGTCAGCTCCTTTCTCTCCAATCATTTGCTTCCAACAGATGCTTTGGCCTTCCTAAAACCCTATTACAGCCAGATGAGGTGGCACACACTTGTAATCTCAGCAGCTTGGGAGACTGAGACAGGAGGATCTTTAGTTCAAAGCCAGCCTCAGCAAAAGCAAGGTGCTAAGCAACTCAGTGAGATCCCTGGAGATATGGTCCAGTGGTCAAAAGCCCCTGAGTACAATCCTCAGTATCCCCCACCAAAAAAAAATCCTGATTACAACCAAGAATAATGAGATATTGTAGTGTATTGGGATTGCAAGTTAAATGTCTGCATCAAGAACACATTCACAAGCCAGGCACAGTGGTACACACCTATAAGTCCAGCAGCTTAGGAGGCTCAGGCAGGAGGATTACAAGTTTGAGGCCAGCCTCAGAAACTTAGCTTGACCCTAAGTAACTTAGCAAAATTATTTCCCAAAAAAGTAAAAAATAAAAAAGGGCTGGAGATGTGGCTTGTGGTTAAGTGCCTCTGGGTTAACACCTGGTACCAAACAAACAAGCAACAACAAAAATATATATATGTATAAATGTAAACAAGTTTCTTTAAAATTATAATTGAGAGATTCACAAGTGGCAGAGGATGATCAAGTCAAGTGGTTACCTGCCTTTTCTGCACTCAATTATCTTACTGAGTAAAAAAGATGTGAAAAAACATGAAAAAAAAGTAACCAGTGCCTACTCAACTTAGGACAACCTGGCATATATACCATTCTCTTTCATACATACAAACATGCTTTATATATTCATAAACCTGTATGTATGTATGTATACATACATATACATAAACCTATGGTAGATTCTATTATACAAATATTGTTTCAAGGCTGAAGTGACAACAAATTGCAGTTTTAATGGTTTGGGTACTGAAAATATTAAAGTATGAAATCAAAATATGAATAATTGTTCATTTTAAAATGCTATTTATTTATTTTCTACAGATACATTAGATTCAAGATGAATTTTAAAACCTCAGGGAAGTAAAGATAATTATTCAGAAAGAGCAGAAATTTAAAATAGAATATTTTTGAAATAGAAAGTTCTAAAGAGTAATGCCTCTCATTTAAAAGAAAACACAAACCAGGAGAATTGACAGTTCAATCTAGCCTGAGCAAAAGGGAGGTGGTAAGCAACTCAGTGAGACCCTGTCTCTAAATAAAATACAAAATAGGGCTGGGGATGTGGCTCAGAGACCAACTCTCCCTGAGTTCAATTCTCAGCACCAAAAAAAAAAAAAAAGAAAAAGAAAAAGAAAAAGAAAAATTTATATCATTGGCTATTTCATTTCTCCTGTGTTGAATCTCATGTTACAGGAGCAGAGAGCCAAACTGTCCACTATGACCCATGAAATTATGAAAAATAATTAGTTTTCTAATTAAAAAAAGAAAAGAATATTAAAGAAAAACGAGGCCTGTTTAAGGAAGAATGAGTCTACTGCAATATGATAGAAGAATAGACTGGCAAATGAGCAAGAGCCAACAATTAAATTAAAATAAATTGCTTATTTTGTGTGAAATGTGGTTGTATAAGATCTTTTCATAACTGTGATTTTTCCTTCAGTGATAAATTTTTTCCAATTAAAATAAACTTATATGTTGTATTTTAAATTATCCATTAAGATATGCAAATAAATAATATTTTTAGGTGGTAATAAAATTACATATTCTTATCCATTTGTAGATGCTTATTAAGTCTGGGTAACATTTGGACCAAGAAAAGAGTTCCCCTGTTCCCAATGTCCCCATCATAAAATAAACATTATTCAGATAAAAGTATGTTGTGAAATATTATAGGACAAGAGTAACTACATACTTTTAAGTATTATTCAACTTTAAACTACTAAAATTTAGCTCATTAACAGGCAATGTAAAAACTGTTATTACCCCCAAATCAATAACATATAAATGTTACTTTTTTCAAATTAGCACTGGTTTCTTATTCATCCTTAAAATAAAAAGTAACATGGCCTAGAGACAAAAATTGTTATAAATGCCAATGTCTCTTTACCCTAGGTTTTAAAGAGGATATTTCTAAGTTAAAAAGAAGAATGTAAAATACACAACCACAACACAGAATAATCCCCCTTGCAATAAAAACAGTAGCATATATTATAAACTGGAAAATATACAGTCAACTATGATACCTGTTGCACATTAAGTAAATATATGAATAAAAAGTGAGGGGACCCTTCCTGGCACTTATAAGGACATTATTCAATGATTTTCTCTACAAATAGAGAAAAACAAATTTGATCTGACAACAAAAACATGTTATTGAGATTTAAAATTATTCATATCTGTATACATTTAGTGAACAGAAAAAGTAATTTAAAAAGTTGAGTTCTAGTGCCCCAGGACTCTAATATGGCATTTCTGCAAAAGGAATCCACAGTGAAAAGAAAATGACACAATGTTAATGAGGTGAAAATAACAGGACTAATTACCTGTGAAGCATTGCAATTTTGTAGCATAGCTTGTCTTAGCCTCTAATTCTTTTGCTAATAACACCCTTATCCAAATTCCAGGAACTAATGAATATTTTATCTTACATGGAAAAAAGAACTCTGCAAGTATAACTAATGTTAAGCAGTCTGCAATAGGATGGACAACCTGCATTATCCAGGTAGGTCAAATAAATCACCTGGGTACTAAAAACATGTTTCCAGAGCTAGGTAACAGGGACAAAGTTGTCATCACTGAAACTGGGTAAGGGAAACTTAACATGATGACTTTCCCCACATCACCATTACTGGCTTCTTTAAAGATGGAAAATGGGGACCAGAGTTGAGGGACATGGTGTCCTCTAAAAAATGGAAAAGACAAGGAAGCAGGCTCTCCCTACAGCCTCAAGACAGGAACACAACTACTCTGATGCCCTGACTGTGATCCCATGAGAACCATGTTGGACTTTAAAGTTACAAAATGGGAAGATAAATTTATGGACTTTTCAAGGCTACTAAATCTATGATAGTTAGTTATAAAAATAATAAAAAACTAACACAAAGCCCCTTTTGTGAGCACAATTCCCTACTTCTCTGCCACATACAGTATGCCAAAACTGATGGAAAACTAAAAAAATGGAAAAGAAGTCAACCTAGAGTACTAATGTCAATGATATGTCAAATTAACAAACTTTGGGATCATGAACCACAAGATTTCTGGACTTCAATGGTTCTCTGCAGGCAAATTCCTTATCAATTCAGAAAAGGTTAACATACACATGCATAGCATGTAAAATTCCAAGGTCATCTTCTATGGAAAGATTTGAGAGCTATAAGTTATATTCTGAGATAAATAGATTTCAATTGAATAGATTTGTCCTCCTTTTCAATTATTTGACAAGTTATTAGGGAAATAGAAGTACTAACATTCATTCTCAACTACTAACTAAAGACATCTCTTGATGAGTTTCCTTTATTTGTTTAGGAAATAAACATTCAGTAGAATCATATAAAGTTTTGATATGTCAAAAAGGGTAAATTTTCAATAATTTTATATAGTTCATCCAATTAATTTCTCTTAGCTTGCACCATACAGCTAGACGAGGTTAAAAAAAAAGCAATCTATTCCCCCAAAATTATCACTGCTCTGAAGCTTCTACCAACATTCTATGAAAAAACAAACAAACAAAAAATATGTCATCTCTCTTCCTGTAAACCCTGGGGAGAAGTTAGCCTATAAGCTTTACTTGGCACTTTTATTTGCCTATTAACTAAAGGTTCCTAATGCCTTAATGCATCCCAGTTCCATAATTACATTAAGCCATCCATACCATGCTCACTAATCTTTGAAACTATAAATAACTGTCATAATAACAAATTATTAAAAACTACCATTAGGGTTTATAAAGAACTTAATAAACTTTCAAAATCACTCTGAAGCCATCAGCTCAATGTTTTAGAATTAAATCACACCAAGAAAAGTGAAGCAAAAAATTACAGATTTAAATCTTATAAAAGTACAAAAATTACATGTGCTGAAAAAAAAACAATCATGGAATAAGAAAACAGAAGAGGTGCCTAATACATCTTTATATTTATTCATGATTTAACAAATCTCTGTCTTAAGAAACTTAATACAGCACTCAATAATATCTAAAAAAGAAAGTAACAAGATATATAGGATAATCTACTATTACCTTCTAAAGTTAATGGAATGGACAAGTGTTACATTAAGCTTCATAAGTGACTCTTTAAAAAGGTCAGTTAGCACAATAGTTTTGTGGTTTAGAAAACTTACTTGGAAGCAGGGTTATAGCTAAGCATAGGTCAAAAAAGTTGTTATGGGTTGGGGTTGTGGCTCAGTGGCACAGCACTCGCCTAGCATGTGAGAAGCACTGGGTTTTATTCTCAGGACTGCATATAAAACAATAAAAATAGAAGTCCATCAACAATCAAAAAAATTTTTTAAAAATATTGTTACACTGGGTATTGGCATAAAAAAATACAGACTAGTGAAACAAAATAGAGATCCTACAAATAAACCCACATATCCACAGCCAACTGATTTTTTTACTAAGATGATAAGAAAGCTCTAGGGAAAATGAGAGTTTCTTCATTAAATGACATTTAATAATTGTGTTTTCACACAGAGAAAGAAATTAAATTAGGTCCCTGTTACCCATCAGTTTAAAAAAATCAACTTTAAATGATTAAACTATAAAATTACTAGAATAAAACATAGGGGAAACACTTCAGGACACTGGAATAGGCAATAGGAATAGGACACTGGAAGAAGAATTCAAAAGTACAAAAACAGAATCAAAAATAGACAAATGGGATTAAATCAAAGAAAAATATCTTCTGCACAGTTAAGAAAACAATCACCAAAGTGAAGAAACAACCCAAAGTATGGGAGAAAATATGTACAAATGATACATTTGCAGAGGTTAATAACTAGAATAAAAGAAACTTCAAAATCTCAATAGCAAAAAAAGAAAAAAAAAAAAAACTACATACTTGATTTTATATTGGGCATTAGACCTAAATAGACATTTCACCAAAGAAGACATACAAATGGCCAAAAAATGATCCATGTCACTGATCATTACAAGTCAAAAGCAAAATTAAGCATGTATAATTCACTTTAGTACAAATGGCTACTATCAAAAAGATAAATGCTGGAAAGAATGTGGAGAAAAGTGAACCCATGTGCAGTGTTGGTAGTAATGTAAATTGGTATGCCATTATAGAAACAGTATGGAGGCCCTTCGAAAAATTTATAATAAAACTGCCATGTGATTCAGCATTCCCCGCTGGGTAAACATTCAAAGGAAATAAAATCAGTATATGGGAGAGATATTTGCTTTTCCATGTTTATTGTAGCACTATTCACAGTAAATAAGTAAAGGAAACAACCTGAACATTTTTTAATCGATTTATAAATTTACAAAATAGAACAGAACTCAGGTACAGAAACAGAATAAAATCCTGCCATTTGTTACAACATGGATGGCTCTGGAAATTATGTTAAATGAAAGAAGTTAGGCCCAGAAAGACAGGTAATAAATTATCTCACTCTTTAAAAAAGCTTACCTAAAATAGTTTACTTCACAGATTTTTTTTAAAGTAGGATATTTATTACCAGAAGCTAAGGAAGAGGAGGAGGGTAAGAGGGCAGAATAGGGAGAGGATAAACAGTGTGTACAAAGTTATAGTTAGGAGCAGTAAGTTCTCCAGCATGATAGGGTGACCATAGATAAAAATGGAAGATATATTTCAAAAACATTGGAAGAAAAGATTTTGCATGCTTTCTTTAGAAATAAATCACAAATAACAGATAGACATTTATTGTGATTTAAGCATTATACAATGGAAACATATCAAAACACACATGGTTCCCTACAAATATGTACAATTTTGTTTTATGAATCACTGTAAACTTAACCTGATTAATAAAAAAATATCTAAATACTCGAAGGTCAAGAACTGTGAAGTTAATTTTACATTGTGTAAACTTCAGAGATGATAAAATATATCAAGTGGAAATAAGATCTGCATTCTCAAAACTTAATTTAACATTTCCTCAGCAATATTCATTATGTAGTTCTCACAGTGAGCCCATGAGATAGGTATTATGTCTCCCAATTTATAGAGGAAAAAACTGTAGTTATGAAGCCAGGGTTGCACACTTGCATGATGAACTCCACAGAGTCCCTCACTTCTCGTGTACAGTCACAGTACAGTGTTAGTATTTACAGCTCAAATACTTACAGAACTGAATAGAGATACAAAATGATGAAAGATGGTTTTAATAAAGAAAACTACAAACTTTTGAAGGCTTTTATACAAATTGTGGGATGAGGTGAACTGCTGTGGGCAACAGTAAGGTAGCAGGAGATAAGAGGAAAATTATTTTAAATCAAAGAGAAGTACTTTACATAAAACCTAATGAGATTTCTTTTAATCAGAGAAGCAGTTGCCCCAGGAGAAAAAGCAATGACTTTTGACTCAGATCTGCATTCCATTCAGATTGACTGATCTTTTTAACTGAACTTTACATGAACATAACTTTCTTATACAAAATGCATCTAATGCTTGCCTTGATTCTTTCATAAAATTGTTTTGGGTAACAAATAAAGTAATATAAATGAAGTAAATGTTTAAACTGCTATAATAATATACTATCAAGACTGTTCTCATATTATTATTTAATGAAGGAGTTTCATGTTTTGTTCAGATCTCATATATACTTTCATTAACAAATGCATTATACTACACTGGTAAAGCAAGATTCAAAAATAGTTGGGTGGGAGCTGGAGAGGTGACATGGGCCTGTAGTCCCAGCTACAAGGAGACTGAGGCAAGAGGATGAGTCTAGCAGTTCAAGATCAGCCTGAGCTACATAGCAAGGCCTTAACAATTAGAAAAAAAAAAAGAAAGAAAAGAGAAAAAGGAATAATCTAATGCTGAATCTGCTTTAAAATATTATTCTAAGGTTCATGAAATATCTCATGATAAATAATGTATTGGTCTCTTGAATCACCAAAAGAAAAGCCACATATATTTCAATAAGCAACAGTGAGGCCCAGACCCATAATATTCACCTCTCTTGCACCAGTGTACAAATCAGAAAGGCTGACATAAAATCCGTAACCTTTCTTGCTGAAGACTCTATTGTCAGTCAGAGAATTAGAAACCTTTTCAGGAGAGATTTTTAAACCCATAAAATAAAATATAGAAGACTTTCACAAAAGTAAATTATACTCAAATGCAACTATCAACATTGTTCAGGATTCTGCACATCTCTCAGTGAAGGTAAGAAGATATGCAATGTCAAAGTGTTGTAACCACTTGCTCAGTGCCATGGGTAGCCTGAGCCTAATCAGAATAGCTGTAAACAGTTATGACATCATATTATGTGATATAGAAGTGCTGAAAAAATAGACCAAAACACCACCAGGTATCTTATTCTTAACTTTTGTAAACTATCAACATGGATTACATGGAAAACTTTTCAATTTTCCCAAAAGGCTGAAATACTTCAATATTGTGAATGCATCAGTGTTAATTTTGAGTTAGGAGAGGTAACATAACCAGTTACCATTATGTCTTAGTACTAAGGAATATGCTTTTCAATGTAGTTATTGAAATGCAATTTTTTTAAAAAATGGAAGAAAGAAAAGTACTGAACAATAGCTTTCAAAAGAATAATACATACATAATGCATGAAGATGTCCTAATCATATCTCCTTCAGGAAAAGGCTTTCTGTTCCATGGCAAGGAGTGTATTTAGCTGACAGTCGCCAAAATCTCTGATACCTTTAGCATTTAAGATCAGACCAAGCTCTTCCTGGATAACCCCCTGCTAATGACTGGGCATGGTATAGGTAAAAAAGACTGTCCATAAAATTCTGATAACAGTCTCCTCATGGTTGGGTTGACCTAGAATTTGTCACATTTTACCATCATCTAAGGTTCTGCCTGTCCAGTCTTGCTTTCTCATCTTTGATCTTTTAATTGTGATACCCACTCCCTTTCCCCTTTACCAAAAATAAAAAATAAAAAAATAAAAAACATGGACTAGGGATGTAGCTCAGTGACTGAATTTGCAGAGATCTAAATTTTATCCACAGAATTCAAATTAAGAACTCAAAACTAAGTTATGTCTAAGTTTGAAATAGCCATTCTTTTAAGAGCCAGAGGGGACAAAATCACCCAGCTTACTGAAACAGAGTGACATTCAATCACCTCAAAACCTAACTTATGTATTTTATAAACCTGAATTTGTAAAATACAAATTATTTTATACTGAAAGGTTTTTTTCTGTTACAAAAGGATTTGCTATACTATTTAACACCAATTTCCTATATGACATATAACACAAGTAGACGTCCACTGCAACTACTTGTGAGTGCCTTAGAGTGCCTCACCCTCATCCCATGCTCCAAGTACAAGAACAACTTACATTGAAAACTCCAGCAGGCATTAACTGTTCCAAGTCAAATAATATGGGGGAAAAGTGAGAGGAAGGAGTACATTCAGAAGAATGAGTCACATTTATTCTTTCAAGTGAGTAATAATGCACACTAATTTTAAGTGGAAATCCTGAGTGATAAACCATGAGATGAGGCAGACCAGGCAAAGAACAACTGCCTGGCAGAGAGAATTGTACTTCAAGCAATCACAGGCCACAAGAGATACCCTAGTTAAATGGGGAAGAGGAATCCTGACAAAAGTTGTGCAGTAAAAATGGAAGGCAACAATTTAAAAATTTGCTCATGTTTGATAACTATAGGCACACCACTGAAAATTGCTATCTGAATTAAATTACCAAGGTGAATTTTTATGAAAGAGAGAAAACAGTCCCCAATCCACCTCTAGACAAGTGACTCCATTCAAATCCACTACAATATTATTATTACTTCTTGCCAGGGAAGAAGGAAAAGGAGGGGAAAAAAGAGAAAAATCTGTTTATTCACACATATGTCCAAGACACACATGACCAAATCTACCCATTTGCCAGCATCTAGTCAGTGTCCAGGAAATGTATCTGTATTCATGAACTCAAAAATTTTATTAGTAAATGTCAAAAATATGCTATACAACTAAGCATATAAATGAAGTGTTTTGTGACTTCTGGCATTTGAATGTCTACTGGGGCTTCAGGCTAAATAAACTCACTTGTTTTAGTCTCTTAGGACTCTAATTCTATGAGGATTGAATAATAACTTTCATTCCATCAGCAATGCAACAAAGAACACACTGTACCTGCTTATCAGTGGATACTTTCTAATGGTGGAACAAGGTACCCTAAATGCATCTCATAATTTATTTATGTCTTCAGTTCTTTAGTCACAGACAAGAACTAAGTGATACATTTCTAGAGAATACTTAGTTGTCCATTTTCTTCATCTCCAATCTTTCCAAATTACTATTCCTCAAATGATCCTCAGAAAACTTTAGGAGATGTAAGATGCATGG
This sequence comes from Sciurus carolinensis, assembly GCF_902686445.1. Classification (NCBI taxonomy): domain Eukaryota; kingdom Metazoa; phylum Chordata; class Mammalia; order Rodentia; family Sciuridae; genus Sciurus; species Sciurus carolinensis. Next base: position 33,446 of record NW_025920228.1, on the reverse strand, counting down.
CATTCACTTTGGCATTATTCCTTTATTGCCATGCAGTCCCCAAAACCATATTTCTCAGTTATAAATTATACTGATAATCTTATTTTAGGCTTGGTGAGGTGGATTAGGACTTTTCAAACAATAGTGTGTAAAAAAGAAATAGGTTGTGTTTCAATTACAAAATGACATCTTTAACACAGTGGGATAAACTGGTTTGCCACTTACTACCCCTAAGCTTTGTCCACTAAACTATGATGTCAGAAATCTAAGCTTGATTTGTTTTAGTGCATAATCTATTAACTACTCAGTTAAGAAATTATTTATGAACCACTTTAGTGGCCCTGTCTGCAAATATGATGCACCTGTTATGAAATGTGATTATTCACCATACTACAGTGACAGAGCCACATTAATGTCTATAATAGCTCAATTCACAATAGCTAAACTATGCAACCAACCTGGATACCCTTTAACAAATGAATGGATAAAGAAAATGTGGTATCTCTACACAATGGATTAGTACTCAGTCATAAAGAAGAATGCAATTATGGCATTTGCCGATAAATGGATGGAACTGGAGAATATTATGCAAGAAAAATAAGCCAATTCCAAAGAACCAAAGGCCGAATGTTTTCTCTAATATGTGGATGCTAATTTACCATGGGGGTGTGGGACAGGAAAGAACAGAGGTACTTTGGATTAGACAAAGGGGAGGTGAGGAAGAGGAGGAGGTATGGGGGTAGAAATAATAGTATAATATATCAGATATTATTACCCTATGTGCATATATGATTACACAACTAGTGTAACTCTACATCATGTACAATCAGAATGAGAAGTTATATGTCATTTATGTATGTGTCAAAGTGCATTTTCATGTATAACTAATTAAAACTTTTAAAAATTCCATATCACCACTCAATTCACATAGTCACAGAACATGGAAGAAAGGAACTCTTTTCTTGTTTTAAAAAGATATCTCTTTTCTGGGTATATTGATGCACAGCTGTAATCCCAGCAGCTCAGGAGGTTGAGACAGGAGAATCACAAGTTCAAAGCCAGACTCAAAAACTTAGTGAGGCCCTAAGCAATTTTCATGAGATACTGTCTCAAGATTTAAAAAGATAAAAATAAAAAAAGGCCAGGTATGTGGCTCAGTGTTTGAGTGCTCCTGGGTTAAATTCTTGTATAAAAAAATAAAATTTTTAAAAATCTCAAAATTTCTTTAAAATCATTTGTTTTATTACAATCTTTTTAAAAATATAAAACCCAATTGAATAATACAGTTTCACCACTCTGTTCTAAACTACTATTCTACTACATCAAGAAATAATATGTGTGCAAATGATGAAACCTTAGAGAGTTATGCATAATTTTAAATACACTCCCATCTTAAATATAATTCTTTCCTTAATTCTCTCTTTTTTCAAATTTGCAAAGCTGTGAATTGATCCCAGGATTTCACACATGCCAAACAAGCACTTTCAAACTGAGCCGCATACCCAAACATAAAAATTTTCTTTATAATAGTACTTACTAATCAAGCAAAAAATACTTCTAATAATGGAATGACATTCTGATAAAAATTAGACTTATTACAAAATATTTCTTAATAAAATATTATACTACCTGACAATTTTCAAAATGAACAACTATAAAGAATTTCCTACATAAAGCTTATCTTCCAAGTTTTCAAGGGTGGAGTGTTCATGCTCCTGTTTTTTTTTTTTTTTTTTTTTTACTTTTTTCTTTTTTCTTTTTTTGGTGCAGGGAATTGAACCCCAGGTTCTTGTGTATGCTAGGTAAGCACTCTATCAACTGAGGTATATTCCCAGCCCTCATGCTGTGGATACATTTGCTTCAGCCAGTCAATCCATGATAATCCATTCACAAGTGAGTGAATTTTTTCCTCACTGAATTTGTATATTTTTTCTTCTAAATTTATTAACTTCAGGATACTTCAAGTCCTCAATTTATGCAGACTTTTTTCCATAAAAACTCCAATTTTTTAATTTTCCATGGGATCACAACTTCTTGTCACTAATTTGAGAATGGGAAGAAAAGATCTGACATCACAGAGTCTTCATGTTTCATCTTCAAGCTCCTCATATACAACAGTATTATTTACACATACAAACATATAGGAGTAGATTTTCATAAGAAGGTAAACATTGGGTAATCATGAACTTGCTTCCATAACATCTGCTTAATAAAAGAAATAGTACCTTCCCACTATACCTCCAACTGGTTCTTTATGCAAAAGAAAATTCACAGGTATGGAACCATCAGATGCTCTGAGTCTATAGCCTAGATTTCAAGGATGTGTGCCATAGCAGGAGGCATTATGAAGCTGATGCACATTTGAGACCATGGGGCCCTGGAAATGACAGTCTCCATTACATTGTTTTAGGAAAACAGACAGCATTACTCATTTTTTAAAAGTGAGGATTTCATGGAAGTTATTTTCAGATCAGCATATACACTGCTCGGTGCTCTGCCATGGCTGGTTCCCGCTCACAGTGCAAAGTCAGCAGCCCAGGCCACTGCAACCATCTGGTTCCAGGTTCTTCCAGCTCACTTCCTTTCAGTCAGCTTCTGCCTATCCCACACAGTTCTATGCTCTCCAGTGGCCCAGTGCCATGGCCCGCTCCAGAGCAGCCTCTGCATGCAATGCCACCTGGTCTTGCCTTCAACTCTGATTCATTCAGAACTGTTTTTCTGAATATTTACAGGCCACACTCTGGGTGCAGTGGCACATGCCTGTAATCCCAGTGGCTCAGGAGGCTGAGGCAGGAGGATCAAAGCCAACCTCAGCAACATCAAGGCACTAGTAAACTCAGTGAGACCCTGTTTCTAATTAAAATACATAACAGACTAGTGGTGTGGCTCAGTAGTTGAGTGCCTCTAAGTTCATTCCCTGGTACCAAAAAAAAGACTCATCTTCTGATTTTGATTCTAAACATTTTGTTTCTAAACATTTTGTTCAACTATTCTTTCATTCAAAAAATATTTTTTAATTCTTTCAAAAAATCAGGAATTGTTCTTGGTGCAGAAATAGTGCCTAGAAGGGTAAAAAACTACAGTTTACTCTGGAGTGAGAAATAGCTAATATATATGTACATATAAAAGTATGTAAATTTAGTAGCACACCAAATGATAACAAATATAATGGAAGAAAGGTAAAGGAAGGAGGATGAGAAAGGTAAAGCTTGGGAATAAAGAAAGAAGAGTTTTAAATAACATGGTGGTTGAAGAAGTCCTACATGGAGAACAGTGTATGGGTGCATACCTGAAGGAGGTAAAGAAGACAGGGAATAAGGAGCAAGTCCCTGAGGGCCAATTATTTGGCAGTGGTTCCCCAAAAGCCTTGCAAAATTGGTCAAAGTTAAATTAATGTTTTGTGAATTTCTGATGCCTTTTCCTCAGACTCTTCTAGTTTGGCTTCATCTGTGCAAACATCTAAAATTACAATGACAAAAATATTTTGCAATACTACTTAAGTTCATTGCTAACTTTAACAGTTTAGAAAAAAATCATGGAAAGCAATTAGAAATAATAGTGATAAATAAATACTAAAAAAGTAAACATAATGTAGAAACATCACAAGACTGGAACAAAGGCAGCTTTATAAAAATTGATACAAAAAAGGGAAAGGAAAAAAAGATAAACCTAAATACAATTTTAAATTTCTATCAGGCAAGAGGAGAGAGTTCAATTATAAAACACTCAAAAGTTTCTATCATAAACCTGTAAATATTCTGAAGGAAAAAGGAAAAATGAGAGCAACAGAAGCTAGGAAAACAGTCAGTCATAATAAAACAGTAAATTAAAGAAAAAAATACTAAAAGGATTTTTACAACCAAATTTAAAAATATAAAATTTTCAGTGAGAACTCAAAACAATGATTAAATGATCCATAATGTCAGGTACTGGACTTGGCATGGGGAAACCAACTCTCCTGTATAACAATCAAAGTATAAATGAGGAACACTGCTGATTAAAAATTAGGCAATACTTCTTACATGCAACAATTTCATTTTTTAGGATTTTGCCTTTGGGCAAGAATACCCTTTAACATACATTTTATGTTAGCTAAAAGAACTGAAAATAAGTTAAATGCCTATAATAATGGACTAAATAAGTTATGATATAGCTTTGATAGTATATTATGTAAGAGAAATGATTCAAGTGAATTTACCATGATACATGTGTATGTGTGTATGTGTATTATACTTTTTTAATGAAACTAACACATGAACATAGTTTACTACATAAAAAATTTTATAACCACAAGAAAACAGTCAAACAAATGACTGTATCCAACTCATAACCCACTTCCTGAATGCAACCTCTTATCACTCTGTATTAGATTATTCTGGTGGTTAGCTTCTCAATTGAAATAATATGTGCATGCAGTTATATCTTGATTGATCTTCTTAAAACATTGTAAGTAACTTCCTATTATGAAAGATGAAGACAGTGTCCCAGCCTAATTACAATATTTTATCATTATACTTACTAAACTGACTGGATCCATGGCACTAAACATTTAACCCTCTGAGAAATAGATAGTATCTCTCAATTACTACAATATATGAAATGAAATGCACCGTATACTTTTGAACATCTTCTTCCCCTTTTGCTGAACTTTATCTCTTCTCTCACATATTCACATAAAAACGAATCTCTCTTGTATTAAATCTATAAATTTATTCTAAACATTTAAAATTAATAAGCAATAAATTTATTAAAAATGTGTAAATATGCTTCTTTTATATTTCAAGCACTGTTCAAATATTTTTCTATTTTTCTATCTTTATTCATTTATTTATTTTTATGTGGTGCTGAGGATCAAACCTACTGTCTCACATGTATAAGGCAAGCATTCTACCACTGAGCTACAGTACCAGCCCAAAAGATTTCTATTTCTTTCTCAATACTTCATTGACAACATTCCATAACTACTCAAGAAAAAAAAATATCTAATGTCCAGGTGAAATATATCTTTCTGACACTATTCAAAATCATTTCCCATTTTGGTTTGATGCACATGTAGAACATATTTCGGAATTTCTGTGACCCACTCTTACTCCTTAGGAAATGTGAAATGTTTCTCCCCACAGAAACAAGCATTTTCTTTATCTGTGTCACTAATGTTATCTAACTCCTTACTCATTCTATACATTCCATTCCTCTTCCTGGGTGTATAAGTAAAACAAAACTTTGCACAGATATGTAGCTGAAATGGTGAATTTTGCGCTAATACACTTTTCAGATCATCCTGGATATTATTCTTTACTTTTACATCAAAATTTCACAAAAGGCACTTTTTAAATAGTTAGAACACAGAATCATATATATCAATAAACTTGCACTGTTTCTTTAAGATCATGGATCACTGTTGTATCCTTTTTTTTTTGTTACTGTAGACTGTGATTCCACTGAGTTCTACCACTCATCTACCGCCTTAGCCTCTACTTATTTTTGCTACTGGGGCTTGAAACCAGGGGCGCTTAACCACTGAACCATATCCCAAAACCCTCCTGCCTGATATTTTTTAACTTTATTTTATTTATTTTTTAATGTGATGCTGAGGATTAAACCCAGTACTTTACATGTGATAGGCAAGTACTCTTACAACTGAGATATAACCCCAGACCCCACTGTTGTACTTTTAATGGATCTTTTGCCTGTGCTAAACTTGTATCATCAGATGCTGGTCATTTAGGAAAAGTGTAAATTGTTAACTCAACAACATCTTCCAAATTTTGACACATCTCTCCACAATTATCAAAATAACCACATTGGTTAACCATCCTACTGAACTCACCAGAAAGTTTTTTCAGTACACAAAAGTTGTTAAGGTGACAGCAATAGATATGAGTTTTTAAAATTCAAATTTTCACTTATAAGATCAAGTTTTCTCTTTGGTTACAAAATCTGTCAGTCATTTTTTCTGAAGTACAGGCTCACTTGTTCTGTTTTAAGAAAATATGTTCTAAACACTTAAGTTACAGTAACCAGTTCATATGACAGCATTTAAAACTGTTTTTTAGTTGTACTTTGGTACACACAAGTGCTATATGTGTAAAATCCATTTGTTAACATGCAGTATTGAAAAAATGTACTCAAGAAGAAGCATGCAGTAACATTATTCTTAGGACTATGTGGAAATTCTCAATTAAAGAGAACCTGACAATCTTTAATTGAGAATTTCCACATAGTCCTAAGAATAATGTTACGGCATATTGCTTCTTATCTCTCACCCTGCACAAAACACAACTCAAAATGGATCAAGGACTCAGAATCAGACCAGAGACCCTGCATCTTATAGAAGAAAAAGTAGGTCCAAATCTTCAACTTGTTGGCTTAGGATCAGACTTCTTTAACAGGACTCCCATAGCACAAGAAATAAAAGCAAGAATCAATAACTGGGATAGATTCAAACTAAAAAGTTTTCTCTCAGCAAAGAAAACTATCAGTAATGTGAAGAGAGAGCCTACAGAATGGAAGAAATTCTTTGCCACTCATACTTCAGATAGAGCACTAATTTCCAGAGTATATAAAGACCTAAAAAACTCTACACCAAGAATACAAATAACCCAATCAATAAATGGGTTAAGGAAATGGACAGACACTTCACAGAAGATGTACAAGCAATCAACAGATATATGAAAAAAATGTTCAACATCTCTAGTAATAAGAGAAATGCAAATCAAAACCACCCTAAGATTCCATCTCACCCCAATTAGAATGGTGATTATCAAGAACACAAGCAACAATATGTGTTGGCGAGGATGTGGGGAAAAAGGTACACTCATACATTGCTGGTGGGGTTGCAAATTAGTGCAGCCACTCTGGAAATCAGTACGGAGATTCCTCAGAAAGCTTGGAATGGAACCACCATTTGACCCAGCTATCCCACTCCTTGGTCTATACCCAAAGGACTTAAAATCAGCATACTACAGAGATACAGTCACATCAGTGTTCATTGCTGCTCAATTCACCATAGCCAGATTGTGGAACCAACCTAGATGTCCTTCAATTGATGAATGGATATAGAAACTGTGGCATATATATACAATGGAATATTACTCTGCCATAAAGAATGATAAAATTATGCATTTGCAGGCAAATGTATGAAATTGGAGAATATCATGCTAAGTGAGATAAGTCAATCTCAAAAAACTAAAGGACGAATGATCTCGCTGATAAGCGGTTGAGGACATATAATGGGGGTGTGAGGGTTTAGCGTTAGGGTTATGGTTAGGTTTAGGGTTAAGGTTAAGGAGGGTGGTAAGAATGGAGGAATGAAGGACTGTATAGAGGTAAAAGAGGGGTGGGAGCAGGTGGGGGAAGGAAAAAATAACAGAATGAATCAAACAACATTACCTATGTAAATTTATGATTACACAAATGGTATACCTGGACTCCACAAACAAATAGAGAAAAAACATGTATCCCATTTGTTTACAATAAAAAAAAAGAAAAGGTTTTCAGGTTTAGTTTAGTTTGTAGTTTTAGGGTTCCACCCAGGGTTGCTCTACCACTGAACCATAGCTCTGCCCCTTCTTTATTATTATTTTGAAACAGGGTCTGTTTAAATTTACATATCTGGTCTCCAACTTATGATCCTCCTGCCTCTGCCTCCTGAGAAGCTGGGATTACAAGTGTGCACTTTGTGTTGTTTTGTTCTATGAACAGTAAAGAATTTGCTGACTAGAGTTTAGTACCTTTGCCTTAGTTTATAACTGTTTTACACTCACTGCTTTCCACCATCAGTGGAAGACATCAATAGAATCAAAAAGGCAAATAATAGTTTAGATCCCCTGAAAGGGTCTCAAAGACCCTCTGGAGGTTTCTCATAAGAACAAATGTCTCAGAACTAGCCCATGTTATAAAAGACAATAAGATATTTCAATTTGGGGCTGGGGTTTTGGCTCAGTAGTAGTGTACTTGCCTAGCATGCATGAGGCCCTAGCTCCAATCCTCAACACCACAAAAAAATAATATATATGTATATTTTAAAAGATTTGAATTTAAGTTGAGAAATACTCATCTACAATTTGATTTAAATCCAAATCTAATCATTTTTATATGTAAAATCTAGATCATTCTATCTTTATGCAATAGAGTCTGGGATACACACTCATCATTAATTTGAAGTACTGTTGTCTAAAACCAAAGAAAAGAGTAAATGTACACTTATAATGTTACATCAAAACAATTTTTGTTAATTTTAATTTTAATTTCAATAATTTATTAATATAGTTTCAACAGGTGACAAATTGACATCACTTTCCATCTACTGATTTCAAAAAATATTTTAAAATAATATTTTAGGAAATATACAATGCTTTAAAGATAACTTTTGTATAAAAAACTTCAATTTGACACATGAAAAATAGCTACCATTCATTCTTTAATTTTTCTTTTTTTTGTGTGTGTGTGTGTGTGTGTGTGTGTTGCTGGGAATTAAACCCAGGGCCTTGTGCATGTAAAACAAACATTCTAACAACTTAGATATATCCCTAGCTCCCATTCATTCATTTTATCAATACAAACCATGAAACAATATTTTCTAAAAAAGCTTAATGGGAAGTTCTTAAAACCATATTGCACATTGTTTTCAGAATGTTTATGCAATCAAATTAAAAACTGATACTCTAGGAGCTGAGGATGTGGCTTAGTGGTAGAGCACTTACTCATCCAGCATGCATGAGGCCCTTGGTTAGATCTCTAGCACCACAAACACAAATAAATAAAACTAATACTGTAAATGATATATAATACCAAATTAGTATTTCTCACTCAAAAGTAAACTAGAAACATTTATTAGAACAACAATGTACAAAAGTTAAATTTTAACTAAAATCTCCAAACAGGATCCATGTTTTCTCTGATTAAAAGTAGCTCATCTATATTTGTAATAGCCTATTGAACATTCCCTGTGAATCTTGCCAACAAAGCAATACACACAAAAAGAATTGTAAACAAAATCCAATTAAATGATGGAGTAGGCAGTATTGTAAAAAGTTCAGAACTACATCCCCAGTCACTCCTAAAAAAATATTTATTTCCTCAAGGATTAGTATAGTGAGATTTTTTTCCTCCAAACCCTCTCCATCACATGTGATGTTCACTCTGGTCACATGGGCTTACTTGCCCTATGAACTCTGACTTACAGTCCTTGATCTATTTACATTACACCCAGTAAGCTATTATTCTGAATAAAATTTATTGTAGCTGAATATTAACAGACAAGAAATCAGTAATTTTCACAAGGTCAAGTATTCACAAAATGGTTCCTGTGTACAAACTAAAGCCAGAATCCTTTGCCTCAATTTTTCAAATTCCTTCAAAGACATTAAGTAATGTCAGGCCCTAATATTTTAGACTTTAGAGCCTCTTTTACACTTAGGTACACACATTTCACACACATTTATATATCAAGCACATTTTTAAATTTTATGTGATATATTCCTTTTCTACTCAATTACATAATAATAATTTAATAATAAAATGCTTTTGCTGTAATACAGCAAGATATTTTGTTATATTTTAAATCATAATATTAGGAAACTTTTTCTCAATTCTACAATGCTCAGCCATAAGTTTATTAATGATGTGGCTCAAATTTCATGCAAAAACTCTCAATAGGCAAAAATATCCGAGAATAATGTGTCTCTGGATTCCAGAAATGTAAGTCTACAAAATAATCTCTATGAGCAATATTAGTTCAAATTAATACATGGAGGGAAAAAAGTATACATTATATAAATCAATACTATGACAGAAATAAAATTATTTTTACCTCAACTAAAATATCAAGTGAATTTCACAATTAAAAGATTTTTATTGGTGAAATAACACATTAGAATATAACTTCCTTTGACCTTATAAAATAGTCATTTGAATCAGCAAAAGATGCTTAAGAGTAGAAATAAAATATACCTATGCTCTGGTTTCCTTAACTGTGTTCCACACCAGGTTGTAAACATCAGATGCTTCAGTAAGTTAATTAAGGAACATATGGACTTATATGTGGTTAACACTAACAACTCTAATAATATAATACTGAATTTACTCTGAAAGGCTTTAAGAAACCATTGTCTCTCTTACCCTAATACAGGTAATGAAAACTGAGGGCAGGAGAATATCTCTGGAAATGGCAACTTGCCCTGACACTTTTTTGCTTCCCCTTTATAACCAACCCCAACCAATTTGCCCCTTTTAAGTGAAAATGTTGCTGGGGAATAGGTAGCAGGCAGCTGGTTGTTAACACTATATTGAGTTCTAAGGGTGCCCTTACTGACAGAGCTGGTGGCAGGTATTATCAACTGTGGAGAGGAACTAGTAGAGGACAGGAACCTGGTGGATCTCAGAAAGAGAGTAGACCTACAGATTGAACAAGGAAACTACATGAGTATGAACCCAATATGCAGGGAAGGAACAGTGAATGGGTGGACACTACCAAATTCCTAGTGCTAGAAAGCAAAGCAGTGGATGGGAGGGATGTGCTCACATAAAAAGTACTGATGGACACATGTATAAAAAGCTGCTCTAACAGAATCCATTTGTTGATTGTGATACCAATTTACATATGTGTGTATTTACAAAAATGCAAAGAACTAATAAATTGCATTTTTCTGAAACAAAAAGGTTTGAGTTCACATTCTTTAAGGAGTTAACTATTTTATGGGGAGCAGTCAGTCTTTTTGAATTTAGCAGTACTTTTATGTATGTTTTGACCAGACCTCAGGAAAAAAAGGATATTCAAGCTCAACTCTAATATCTTCAAGGCAATGGGAGAACTCAAGTAATGTTTTTCTTATAGTTATCAAAGGTTTTAAGTTGAATATCCAGGCCATCATTCATAATATAGTTTAAATTCTAGAGATATTAAATAACAATTATGATGATTTATAATTATGCAAAAGTCAATGAAGAAACCATAAATAATAACAACCATTCAACACAATTTACAGCATTTAAACATATAAAGTGATAAATAATACTCAATTCTTATCAACTAATTTCAAATACAGGTTTTTATACTCAAGTCTTTTCTCACAGATAAATAATTCTTGAGGGCCATATATCTAAATTTCCCACACTCAAGTACTTTTCTAATTTAAGTATCATGAGGAAACTACAGGGCACTTACTTGCTTTCAATCCATAAAGCATAAATTTATTTCTGATACAAACCCTGATGTCCAAATCATCAGGAGATATAATAAGGGCATTTATGAGCTGCATACAAGATACCTACAACAGACATACAGTGAGACTCAGACTTGGTTTCTAAACATTTGAGAAAAAGCAACAAAATGGAAAGATCGTGGTTTTGTTACAAGTATATCAAATAGTTTCTCTCACAGAAGAGCCTATTCATATGATAATTTGTACATAAAATATTTTAGTCAATTATATATATTTAAAGGAAATAGAGGATTGAAACTCAGTGATACAGCACTTGCCTAGCATGTGTGAGGCACTGGGTTCAATTCTAAGTACCATATGTAAATAAATTAATTAAATAAAGGTCCACAACAATAAAAAAATTTTTAAAACAAATAGAGTTTCAGTAGTTTTGCTTTCTCACTCATTTGAAATTGCTGAGGAAAAAGAAAGATGGAGAGATATTAATCACTGCTATCTCTCCACAAAATATTTACTAATAACCAAAAGGGAAGATCTTGTCCAAAACCATTCTATACACATCCAACTGAACATGGACACATTCTAGCTGAAAACTACAAATATTAGTGTATGGATAGTGTCTAAACTAGAACAAAGAAAATTAATTTTCCTTTCATCAAAAGAAACACAAATTCTCAAAGACTACAAGGTCAACAAGTTACTGATTTTGGTTAACATGGTCATTATAACCAAAAACTATATAACGAGCATTACTTAATGTATTTCCCAAGATTTATCAAGCAATGGTTTTTACACTTTAGCAAAAATTCAACATTACTGTGCTTTTATTAACAGAAAATAAATGACACAGATCATTAAACCCTTAAATGTACAGCTTTAATGATAATAAAAAAATTACAAAATTTTTCAGTTTAGGTTTAATACCCAGCTTTCAACGTCTGTTTTTTTTTTTGAGTGGATGAAATATCTTTTATTATTCAAAAATTCATATAATAGAGGCAAGAAATTCTCTCTAGAGAAGGAAAGCATTTATTGTTGTTGATAATGTTATTTTTCTATATTTACATTTTACTCAAAGTCTAATAAGAACTACTAGACTACAGATCAATATGATCAATATATTTAACCTTATGCTCTTCCTTAAGCTCTTTTCCTCATCCTTTAAGGCGTGGTTTGTATAAATTTAACATGCTGTTTTTGGATTAAAATACCAAGGTGGCTGCGGAGATAGCTCAGTCAGTAAAGTGCTTGCCTTGCAAGCACAAGGTCCTGGGTTTGATCCCCAGCATCACAAAATAATAATAATAATAATAATAATAATAATAATAATAATAATAATGATATAAAATACCAAAAGACATCTCAGTTCCTGCTGGTTGAAATCTATAGTGATTGTTGTATTCAATATCCAAGCACCAAAATCTGACCAGCAGGTCTCTACTGTCAAACCTAAAGACTGTAGGTGTGGGGAATGCACAAGACACAGAAGGAAAAAGAAAGCATACATTAAAAAATTTAAAACTGTTTACTTTCTGGTACATATTCACTCAGCAATAACCAGTTCATTTCAATAAGTCATGTTTAAAATGTTTTCTTTCTACTCCCTTGCCAGTCATTACTCAGCATCCAAAATGTTATTTTAGCAGTAAACACTATAATTTTTAAAGAACTCAAGGGGGGAGTGTGTGTGTGTGTGTGTGTGTGTGTGTGTGTGTGTGTTGTATATACATTTACAAACACATTTCTCTCCTTTCAGAGAAGCAAGATCAGTTTCAGTCACCAAAGTTTTAGAAAAATGTAAATTAGGTAGCACAGAGAAAGAAGCAAAAAGAAGCAACATTAACTTTAGTAGAAAATATCACCTAAACTGAAAGAAGAAATAAGTAAAATTGAGAAGGAAAAAAAGGATAATTCAAATTATTTCCAGGGAATACTAAAAAAGATAATTTTCAGAGAAAGAAAAGTGGGAAACTAAACTGAAATAATATATTTAAATCTATCAAATGTTTTTCCCAGTTCTAATGTCTATTTACCATTAACATGGCCTACAACCATTCTTTGATTTATATCATGCAAACAAATGTTTATGAATATATACACAGATGATCCAAAACATACTGATTTTCCTTACAGATTAAAAATCTTATAATCAAGGAAAAGATAAAGGAGTTACTTCTGGATACACAGACCTGTGATCTCACATATATTGAGATATATGGACTTGAGTTATCACATGATTTTACACCAATTAAGTATAGCAGCAGATATCAATTTAGAATCTATGCCATATCAATTTCCAGAGACACCAAAAAGGGTTCAGAATGTGCAAAAGGAAGTAGGACAAATTATACAACTGCAGATGCACAGCAATCATGCTAAAATACATTATGCACTACCAGAGGTATGTCTGGCATACAATGGGAATCAGAGGTACTAAAGAATGAAAACTACTTTAAAAAGTACTAAATCAATGATTAATAGGAATGTGCCTGATGTAGAAATGGACAAAGTATTTCAAGCAAAGGAATAATTATGTTCAAAGATGAACAATTTTGTTGAATTAAATAAAAGTAATTTAAATTTCAGGAATCCTTTGATCAGGGAGATCTGATGAAGGAATCAAGAGAAATGAGGCTGATCAGGAATACAGTGAAAAGATCAGACATGTCTTTTGTGTACCAAATCACAAAATTCAGACTCAAGTGGAAATAATGAACATCACAAGGATATTATAAAAAGCAGAGAAAATAATAGACAATAGAGTCAGATTAAGAAGTTGTTAAAGAAGTAACTGTTGAACAATGTGAGAAGGATTTCAATAACATTTGAAATAAATAAGAAAACTTGAGGTAGATGAACAGAGATTACAAGAGGCCTCCCACCTTTGTTGTTCAAACACACAGAAAATGTACCAAAACAGAGATACAAAATGCAAGGAAGCCAACAGGTTTTACAGGAGAATAGGATAAATTCTGCTTTTAAAATTGAAACTGGGGCTGGGGAGATAGCTCAGTCGGTAGAGTGCTTGTCTTGCAAGCACAAGGCCCTGGGTTCAATCCCCAGCACCATAAATAAATAAATAAATAAATAAATAAATAAAATAAATTTGAAACTGAGATGTACATTAGGAATCAGTCATTCATTAAAAAAGAAGTTTGTCAACTGAGTATATTAATATAAGTATTAATAGAAACTCAAGAAATAGTAAGGGCTGGGAATATACTTTACTTCATAGAGTGTTTGCCTCTCAAGCACAAGGCCCTGGGTTCAATCCCCAGCACCACAAAATAATGTGAATAAGTTATTCATCATAAAGACACAATCACCATGCTTATAGAATATGGCTCTGTTAACTTGTACTATGCTACAGAAATGATTTCAATGATATGACAAAAGTCACCTTCTTCCAGAGTTAGACACAGTTTACTGTCTAGTGCTTTTTCAGTACTATGACTTTAAATCATTGGTTTCTGACCTTTACTGGACAAACAAGCTAAGACAGAAAGTTCAAGGAACATAAAAACATTAAATGCTTAAACCCAACCATAAGTCAATCCAGGTTGCTCCAAGGACACCAGATCAGATGCTTTCTACATTGTTAGGCTAAGAAATTTAAAAAGTAGTCTCAAGAACAGAAAAAGCAAGTTGTCAGTGGTCATGGTGGCAAACACCTGTAATCCCAGTGGTTCAGGAGGCTAAGGCAAGAGGATATAGAGTTCAAAGCCAACCTCAGCAAAAGTGAGGCACTAAGCAACTCAGGGAGAACCTGTCTCTTAATAAAACATAAAGTAGAACTGGGGATGTGAATCAGTGGTCAAGTGCCCCTGAGATCAATCACCAGTACCCCACCCCCCAAAAAAGTAACTTGTCTTTAGAAAGTTTATTCTTGGCTCAACATGATCATCCTGAATGTAGGTAGATGATTTTACAAATTAAATGATGGCTACTGAGCTTTGCATATTTCTGCATGTATTTCAGAAGAGGCATTGATAGGTTTTGTTCTAGTTTTATGTATAGCAATCAACCTGAGATGATAGAGACAGCATTCTTCCTCCACAGCAAAGGGCAGCCAAGCTCCTGGTCCAATATAATAAAGATCATGTCACTCTTAGGCAAAGGTTCAGCATGCTTACTGCTCATTCTAAAATGTTCTGTAAGCTCAAACTTTCTCTTGTAGAGAACAACTCACCATCTCCCATGAGAAAGCTCTGACTAACCATCATTTTCTAAACTGTGTTAATAAGCATGCCATTCTCTAAACTGTACTAAGCATCATGTCAGAATAGCAGAAGACAGTTTCCATACCTACCATGCATAGTATCTTTCTGCATTTCCACATGTGTGCCACATTTCAACCCTCATAACACTAGGTCAATCATTCTAAGAAATGGGTTAGTGGCACAGGCCAAAGACCAAAATGTCTTCAGACAGACACTACAAAAAATAAAGACTAAAATCAATTATTTCCTTAACTAAGAACTATGACATTTATCAGTGTGCTCAAAGTCTTTGCTGATAGCCTTGTCTCCCATAGCGCTTTCACTAATGGTGTTTCCAATTGAGGAATTCCAACAACTAATAATCATTTTCCTTCCAAGAATGCCATGTATGCCTTCAAGAGAGAGTAGTTTTATGAAAGACAGGCATAAACTTGCCTCTCTCTTCAAAAACTACCATAACTGACACATTCAAATATTTTTTGAAATATAATTTTAGATATTTATGGACCTTTAACTTATTTATATGTGGTGCTAAGGGTTTCAGATATGGCCCAGTTTGTAGAGTGCTTGCCTGTCAAGCACAAGCACCACAAAAAAAATCTGTGTTGTAGCTCAGTGGTAGAGCTCTTCTCTAGCATGTGTAAGTCCCTGTGTGTGATCCCCAGTACCAAAAACATATGTGGTGCTGAGAATTGAATCCAGTGTCTCACACATGTCAGGCACATGTTCTACCAGTGAGCCACAACCCCAGTATGACACTTTCAAATATTTAGGGAAACACTACCAGTATTCCATAAGGCCCTCAAACAACTGTGGAAATGATTTCAAACTCAAGTTACTATAGTTTACTATGAGAAATTTTGAGAAGAGGATGTTGATCCACTTTGTTCCCCCTCATGCAATTATTGCTGCAATGGGAGGTTGATAATTTAAAAAGTTGCTATTAAATTTGTTCTGGGATAATCAACGATACCTCATCAGCCCTAACAACACTCAGGGAAGCTTCAAGTCACTGGCCAGAGTTGCTATGGAGAAAAAAATTGTCCTGGACTTCCTCCTTACCAAACCCAGGGAAGACTGTGAGATCATTAACATATCCATCTGTATATAAATTAATACAAATGGAAGATTGAAAAATTGAAGAAAAAAGCCAAATTGGTGGGCTAAGTTTGATTCTGATAGTGTACTGGTATTTGGGATTTGTTCTGCTGATGGAATTTGAGACTTGAAAAGCATGGCTGAGATTGCTATTTCAGGTTGGCCTCATCTTGCTGCTTGGAATCCTGCTCTGTGAGGCAACTTAAACAGATTTCATCATAGCCTTATCAGTCACAACATAGTTAATTACTGTGCCTGTCCCTAAATCAGGATTTATCTCCTTCAACACCCTACTGCAGCTGGTCTTCCTAACATCACACTATGAGCTTCATGCTCTGCAAATGGGGGGGTGCTGTAAAGCTAATTCAAGAGTATTTATTTTTGACCTAGGAGTTTATGACTACTGACAACACCCACTAAACATGTCAGTTTAAAGTGGTGGAAAACCTGGAACCCTTCAAGCTCTTGATACTCCCAGCCATTATTCCAATGGGACTGGATCAGGTAGACACTTTAGGTGGGAGAATAAAAGATATAGGGCTCTAGGTTTCACTCTCCTCCTTAGGAGCCCCAGGTTGCTCTGCTGTGCAGGAGCTGAAAAACCCTAGGGAGAAGGACTGGCTCCTGAACACCCAGAAATGGTTCAAAAAACTGGAGGAGAGACACTGCCCTGAATGAAAGCAGGGATCTTTAAGCAGAAAGCAACCAGAGTGAATGTTCGAGCTTTTCAAGATGGCGGACTAGACTAGAGGGCGGCTGCATTTCACGTTGCTCCAGGACGCAAGATTCAAAAGAGGAGATAGTGAGAGACTTGGGACCAACTCAAAGCCGCTGGGGGAGTCTCTCCCATTGGGGAGGTGTTCCGGATGGGGCGGTAGCCATGGAATGCAGAGAACTTTGTGAAGTAGAGTGGCTCGGCAAGATGCTCCTCCCCCCGCTGGAGCGGTAAACACGGACAACTGGGATCATCTTAGAAGAGGCGGCTCAGCACAGCGCTTGGACTCGGAGCAACCACTGGGACTCCGGGCGGCTGCCTGAGGAGGAGCTGCGAGGTGAGCTGTTTGGACTCAGAACCACCGCGTCTGAACACCGGGGGTTGCCCAGAGGAAGAGGAGGAGCGCGGCGGGTCGGCTGGTCTAGGAGTAACTGCATCAGAACCACAGGTGGTTGCCGGGGGAGGAGCTGTGTGGTGAGCTGTTTGAACTCAGAGCGAGCGCTCCTGAACACCGGTGGCCTGCCGGGAGGAGGAGTGCAGTGGGTCGCTTGGTCTGGGAGTGACTGCATCAGAGCTACAGGCGGTTGCCAGAGGAGGAGCTGCAGGGCGAGCTGTTGGAACTCAGAACGACCGCATCTGGGCACCGGGGGGTTGCCCGGAGGAAGAGGAGAAGTGTGGCGGGTTGCATGGTCTGGGAGTGACTGCATCAGAGCCACAGGTGGTTGCCAGAGGAGGAGGTGAGTGGTGAGTTGATTGGACTAAAAACGACTGCTCCTGAACACCGGTGGCCTGCCTGGAGGAGGAGCGCAGTGGGTCCCTTGGTCTCAGAGCCACTGCTCCTGAACACCCGGGGGGCCAACTCGAGGAGGAGGAGGAGTAACAGGGTGGGTCACTTGGACTTGGAGTGACTGCCTCGGGCTACGGGTGGTTGGCGGGAGGAGGAGACTCGAAGTGAGTTGCTCAGACTCCTAGTGACTGCATCGGAAACTGGGTGGCTGTCCGGAGAAGGAGGTGTGTGGTGGGTCTCTGGGTCTCGGAGCTATTGTACGGGGCTCCAGGTGGCGGCTCAGAGGAGGGGCCACATAGCCAGGCGATTAGGTGCAGAGCAGGGTCCCAGGACCGGCTTCTTGGTAGAAGAGACGCACAGAGACACGCCTAGGGGTGGAGCAAAGTTTCCAGGACTGTGGGCAGATTCTCTGGGAGAGGCAGCTTAAGGAGACTCACCTGCGAAGGGTGAGGCTCCCAGGCCCAGGAGGTAGGTCTGGGCCCCTGGGAACATTGCAGAGGAAGACAGCCCAGCCCAGGCAGTAGTTGTAGATTGAGGGGACCCTCTAGGAGGGGAAATGATCAGCGAGACCTCCCCACCAGGTGAGTCTTCCATGCCAGGTGAGGTTTTCCCACAGTGATGGTAAAACCAGAGACACAGGCACAAATAGGCCTTGCCTCAGCCCACAGCCTAGCTCCCCATTGGATGACCATTGCTCAACAAGGGGAGGCACCTCTGCCCACTAGCAGGGAATATACCCCACCTGAGGGTCACCACCCCTAGAGAGGCAGCTTCTTCGTGGAGCTCCACATTATCAACTTCCTCCAAGATTTCAGGCTACTGAAGGATAAGAGGGGATATACTAGCAATCTTCAGGGACATTATAAGTTGATAGAGGAAATCTGCAATATCTTAATGACCCACTGATTACTGAACAATATGAGAAAACAAGGGAAGAAAATGCCCCAAAAAAATCTAGATGTTACATCAATAAAATCCAATGACAGCATGGCAGAAGAAATGAAAGAAATGGAGTTCAGAATGTACATAATTAAAATGATCAGAGAAGCAAATGATGAGATGAAAGAGCAAATGCAGGCATTGAATGATCGCACCAATCGACAGTTAATAGAGCAAATTCAGGAAGCAAAAGATCATTTCAATAAAGTGTTAGAAATATTGAAAAAACAAACAAACAGAAATCGTTGAAATGAAGGAAACAAAAAACCAAATTAAGAACTCCATAGAAAGCATAACCAAAATGATAGAACACCTGGAAGACAGAACTTCAGATATTGAAGACAAAATATTTAACCTCGAAAACAAAGTTGAACAAACAGAGAAGATGGTAAGAAATCATGAACAGAATCTGCAAGAACTATGGGATATCATGAAAAGGCCAAATTTGAGAATTATTGGGATTGAGGAAGGCTTAGAGAAACAAACCAAAGGAATGAACAATCTATTCAATGAAATAATATCAGAAAATTTCCCAAATCTGAAGAATGAAATGGAAAATCAAGTCCAAGAGGCTTATAGGACTCCAAATACACAAAATTACAACAGACCCACATCAAGGCACATTATAATGAAAATACCTAACATAGAAAATAAAGACAGAATTTTAAGGCTGTGAGAGAAAAGAACCAAATTACATCCAGGGAGAAGCCAATACGGATATCAGCAGATTTTTCAATCCAGACCCTAAAAGCTAGAAGGGCCTGGAACAACATTTTTCAAGCTCTGAAAGAAAATGGATGCCAACCAAGAATCTTATACCCAGCAAAACTTACCTTCAAATTTGACGATGAAATAAAATCATTCCATGATAAACAAAAGCTAAAAGAATTTACAAAAAGAAAGCCAGCATTACAGAACATTCTCAGCAAAATATTTCATGAGGAAGAGATAAAAACCAAAGAAGCAAATCAGCAAAGGAAGGAATTATCCTAAAGGAACTGTCAGATAAAGCAGGAACCAAGATGTGTCAAAAAAGAAATAATTAAATAAATAAAATTTTAAATATGAACCAAATGACCGGGAATACAAATCATATCTCAATAATAACCCTGAATGTTAATGGCCTGAATTCATCAATCAAAAGACATAGACTGGCAAATTGGATTAAAAAGAAAGATCCAGCAATATGTTGCCTGCAAGAGACTCACTTCATAGAAAGAGATAACCATAGACTAAAGGTGAAAGGATGGGGAAAAACATACCATGCACATGAACCCAGCAAAAAAGCTGGAGTATCCATCCTCATTTCAGATAATGTGGACTTCAAGCCAATGTTAGTCAGAAGGGATAAAGAAGGACATTTCATACTGCTTAAGGGAAGCATAAATCAGCAAGATGTAACAATCATAAACATCTATGCCCCAAACAGTGGCTCATCCAAGTATGTTAAACAAATTCTTCTCAATTATAGAAACCAAATAGACCATAACACAATAATACTAGGTGATTTTAGCACGCCTCTCTCACCACTGGACAGATCTTCCAAACAAAAATTGAACAAAGAAACCATAGATCTCATTAACACAATCAATATTTTAGACTTAACAGACATTTATAGAATATACCATCCAACCAAGAGCGAATGCACTTTCTTCTCAGCAGCACATGGATCCTTCTCTAAAATAGACCATATATTATGCCACAAAGCTAATGTCAGCAAATACAAGAACATAGAGACACTACCTTGTATTCTATCAGATCATAATGGATTGAAGTTAGAAATAAATAAAAGAGTAAAAAACAGAAACTACTCCAACACCTGAAGATTAAACAATAAGCTATTATATGATG
Source organism: Sciurus carolinensis (assembly GCF_902686445.1). Classification (NCBI taxonomy): domain Eukaryota; kingdom Metazoa; phylum Chordata; class Mammalia; order Rodentia; family Sciuridae; genus Sciurus; species Sciurus carolinensis. Next base: position 12,692 of record NW_025920228.1, on the reverse strand, counting down.
AATGGATAACAGAAGATATTAGGAAAGAAATTAAAAAAAAATTCTTAGAGGTAAATGAGAACAAAGAAACAACATATCAAAATCTCTGGGATGCTATGAAAGCAGTACTTAGAGGAAAATTTATTTCATGGAGCGCATTTAATAAAAGAAGTAAAACTCAACAAATAAATGACCTAACAGTACAGCTCAAACCCTAGAAAAAGAAGAACAGATCAACACCAAAAGTAGTAGAAGACAGGAAATAGTTAAACTCAGAGCTGAAATCAATAAAATTGAAACAAAAGAAACAATACAAAAAATTGACAAAATAAATAGTTGGTTCTTCGAAAAAATGAACAAAATTGATAAACCTTTAGCCACACTAACAAAGAGAAGACGAGAGAAAACTCAAATCACAAAAATTCGGAATGATCAAGGAAATATCACAACAGACACGACTGAAATACAAAATATAATTAGAAACTATTTTGAAAATCTATACTCCAACAAAATAGAAAATTTCGAAGACATCAACAGGTTTCTAGAGACATATGAATTACCTAAACTGAAGGAGGAGGACATACACAATTTAAATAGACCAATTTCAAGTAATGAAATAGAAGAAGTCATGAAAAGCCTACCAACAAAGAAAAGTCCAGGACCAGATGGGTTCTCAGCCGAGTTCTACAAAACCTTTAAAGAAAAGCTCATTCCATAACTTCTCAAAGTATTCCATAAAATAGAAGAGGAGGAAACCCTCCCAAACTCATTCTATGAAGCCAATATTACCTTGATACCTAAACCAGACTGAGACACATCGAGGAAAGAAAATTTCAGACCAATATCCTTAATGAACATCGATGCAAAAATTCTCAACAAAATTTTAGCAAATCGCATACAAAAACATATTAAAAAGATAGTGCACCATTATCCAGTGGGTTTCATCCCAGGAATGCAAGGTTGGTTCAACATCAGGAAATCAATAAATGTAATTCACCATATCAATAGACTTAAAGTCAAGAATCACATGATTATTTCAATAGATGCAGAGAAAGCATTTGATAAAATGCACCACCCCTTCATGCTCAAAACACTAGAAAAAATAGGGATAGTGGGAACATTCCTTAACATTGTAAAGACCATCTATGCTAAGCCCATGGCTAATATCATTCTAAATGGTGAAAAACTGAAAGCATTCCTCCTAAAAACTGGAACAAGGCAGGGATGCCCTCTTTCACCACTTCTTTTCAATATCGTCCTTGAAACTCTAGCCAGAGCAATTAGACAGACCAAAGAAACTAAAGGGATACGAATAGGAAAAGAAGAACTCAAACTATCCCTATTTGCTGATGATATGATTGTATACTTAGAGGAACCAGGAAATTCCACCAGAAAACTTTTAGATCTCATTAGTGATTTCAGTAAAGTAGCGGGATATAAGATCAATGCACACAAATCTAAGGCATTTTTATACATAAGTGATGAATCTTCAGAAAGAGAAATTAGGTAAACTACCCCATTCACAATAGCTTCGAAAAAAATAAAATACTTGGGAATCAATCTCACAAAAGAGGTGAAAGACCTCTACAAAGAGAACTACAGAACACTAAAGAAAGAAATTAAAGAAAACCTTAGAAGATGGAAAGATCTCCCATGTTCTTGGATAGGAAGAATTAATATTGTCAAAATGGCCATACTACCAAAAGTTCTATACAGATTCAATGCAATTCCAATTAAAATCCCAATGATGTACCTTACAGAAATAGAGCAAGAAATTATGAAATTCATCTGGAAGAATAAAAAACCCAGAATAGCTAAAGCAATCCTTGGTAGAAAGAGTGAAGCAGGGGGTATCGCAATACCAGATCTTCAACTCTACTACAAAGCAATAGTAACAAAAACGGCCTGGTATTGGTACCAAAATAGAAAGGTGGATCAATGGTACAGAATAGAGGACACGGATACAAACCCAAATAAATACAATTTTCTCATACTAGACAAAGGGCCAAAAATATGCAATGGAGAAAAGATAGCCTCTTCAACAAATGGTGCTGGGAGAATTGGAAATCTATATGCAACAGAATGAAACTAAACCCATATCTCTCACCATGTACGAAACTAAACTCAAAATGGATTAAGGATCTCAGAATCAGACCAGAGACTTGTATCTTATAGAAGAAAAAGTATGTCCAGTGCTTCAACATGTCAGCTTAGGACCAGACTTCCTCAAGAGGACCCCCATAGCACAAGAAATAAAAGCAAGAATTAATAACTGGGATAGATTCAAACTAAAAAGCTTTCTCTCAGCAAAGGAAACTATCAGCAATGCGAAGAAAGAGCCTACAGAGTGGGATAAAATCTTTGCCAATCATACTTCAGATAGAGCACTAATCTCCAGAATCTATAAAGAACTCAAAAAACTCTACACCACGAATACAAATAATCCAATCGACAAATGGGCTAAGGAAATGAATAGACACTTCACAGAGGAAGATCTACAAGCAATCACCAAACATATGGAAAAATGTTCAACATCTCTAGTAATAAGAGAAATGCAAATCAAAACCACCCTAAGATTCCATCTCACCCCAATTAGAATGGTGATTATCAAGAATACAAGCAACAACAGGTGTTGGCGAGGATTTGGGGAGAAAGGTACACTCATACATTGATGGTGGGGCTGCAAATTAGTGCAGCCACTTTGGAAAGCAGTGTGGAGACTCCTTAGAAAACTTGGAATGGAACCACCATTTTACCCAGCTATCCCACTCCTTGGCCTATACCCAAAGGACTTAAAATCAACATACTCTAGAGATACAGCCACAACAATGTTCACAGCTGCTCAGTTCACAATAGCCAGATTGTGGAACCAACCTAGATATCCTTCAATTGATGAATGGATAAAAAAACTGTGCTATATATATACAATGGAATATTACTCAGCCATAAAGAATGATAACATTATGGCATTTGCAGGCAAATGGATGAAACTGGAGAATATCATGCTAAGTGAGATAAGCCAATCTCAAAAAAAACAAAGGACGAATGAGATCGCTAATAAGTGGATGATGACACATAATGGGGGTTGGGAGGTGTTAGTGTTAGGGTTAGAGTTAGGGTTAGGGAGAGGGGCAAGAATGGAGGAAGGAAGGACTGTATAGAGGGAAAAGAGAGGTGGGAGGGGAGGGGGGGAAGGGAAAAAATAACAGAACGAATCAAACAACGTTACCCTATGTAAATTTATGATTACACAAATGGTATGCCTTTACGCCATGTACAAACAGAGAAACAACATGTATCCAATTTGTTTACAATAAAAAAAAAGAATAAAAAAAGAAAAGAAAAGATATAGCATGCTGTTACTTAAGACTTCTAGACACACACACAGAAGAAAAACCAAAAGTCTATCCAAAAAACTAAAATTCACATACTTATTCCTTTCCTGACATAAATATACTACAATTCAATCAACTCTATGAATAAGAGCAAGGGTTTCAAAAAACTATTTGGGATCCATATAATGCTTTTGATACCCTGCCAAAGTATGACTCTCACAAGAGAAGATGGAAGGCACACATAAAAAAGAGAAGAAAGAAAGTAAGAAGAGAAAGTTAAAATGTGGCAAAAACCAGAGATTGACTACTCTATACTTACTCCAATCCCTCTTCTACATAAGACCAGATTGACAAGAGAGGACAATCACATACATGAAAACTGGACCCTGTGACAGTTTTGTTCTCCTAGGACACCTGAGGAAGAAGGTATCTCTGTTCCTGGAATCTCAAGTGCTAGCCATAGTACTGTTTGGAGTCATGTTTTCATTAGAAAACTGTGATGTGGTATGGCAATCTTCTACTGTTCAGTACACTTATGATTACATAGTATCCACACATGTTCCAAGGGCATTGCAAAAATTCTGTAGGCACTCAATACCATATTCTACTTAAATGACCTATAATTGTTTAGGTTGCTAGCAGTTGAAAAAAAGCTACCTGATATATTCAAGAAAGTAAACTGAAGAATACTAATGCTATATCCAATATTTTGTTTATACTTTCTTTTCTGATAATAAGACTTTCAGTGGCTGGGGATACAGATCAATTGGTTGAGTGCTTGCCTTCCATGCACAAGCCTCCCACAGCACCACCAAAAAAAAAAAAAATAAAAAAATAAAGAAAAAGAAAGAAAAGAAAAGAAGAAGACTCTCTAAAGTCTGAGAATAACTTTCAGATATTTCAGGTATGTAATTTTTAATGTTATTACTATATCAAATACAGGAAAATATGCTCATTTCTTTATTTTAAAACAACACAAAATTTTAATCCCTATGCATTTAGCATAGCATGACCTATAATAGCTAAAAATTAAAAATATGTACCTAATGACATTGGAGAGGGTTGAAGGTACATTGTTAAGGGAACAGAATAGAGTCTATCAAAATTATAGGCAAATTATCTTTATTATGGTCACAGACTAAAGAAAATTGAACAATTTTTCTTTAAAAAGTACCTTGGTGGGCTGGGGTTATAATTCAATGGTTGAGAATTTGCCTAGCATGTGTGAGGCACCAGGTTCAATTCTAGGCACCATATATATAAAAAAAAAAGGTCTTTTGACAACTAAACTATATTTTTACAAAAAGTATCTTGTGAAAATATTTTTCAATAAAAAATCTCCATTGTTCTTTATTTTACTATTTCCATTTTCTTCAACTTAAAAGCAAACAACTGATTTCCATTTTATACAGTAACAAGTTTTAATTTTTATTTGATGATCTGCTATATCACCCAGATTAACACATTTTAATAAATGCAAACTAGGTAGATAGTAATAAGATGGGTTCCTAGAACAATAGCTTTATGGCAAAATGGACAATCAGCTAGTTCTAAAATATACCAAATTTGTGGAAAATTCAGAAACAACTAGAGAAAGTATATTTATGCTAGTAAATCATTGCTTCATAATTTTAAAGGAGATAGATCATAGTCCATAATCCACAGTAGAGAACCTACTTTGAGTTTTTCTTTTTTTTTTTAATTGTGTGGTATAAGCTAAATTAGCTTACTAGAGAATGATACCTATTATGCTTAAGCATACCATCTGCTACCTTTTTCACACATTAGGCTTAATAATGAGAAGCCTCCATTAAAAGTAAAATCCACAAAATTGAACTGGGAAAATGAGAATTTAGAATTCTCTTCCAATTATCTACTCTTTATCAGCAACATGAATTGTACCCCCAAATTAAGGGGATTTTAAATCATGCCAACATGATTTATCATTTCTTGATGCAAATTAAGCTTTAAGAACTGCATCAAGAAATTTATTTTAGTATTTAAAAATATCAAAAAATTATAATATTACTCAGTGTAACAGAAAATATGATTCTTTACACAACTGAGTCAAATACTTTTGTAAAAACCAATTAGTATCAAATACAATCAGGAAGGTATACCTTGGTATAAGTTTCTCAAGAATCGAATCAAATACATGATTTTTATATCTATCAAAGGGCAGTGTTGCCAGGTGCAATAGCACATTCCTGTATTCCCAGCAGTTTGGGAGTATGAGGCAGGTTCATTGCAAGTTCAAAGTCAGTCTCAGCAATTTAACAAGGCCCTAAACAACCTAGCAAGAATCTATTTCAAAATTGAAAATTCACAAAAGAGACTGGAGGACTGGGGCTGTAGCTCAGTGGTACGACACTTACCTAGCATGTGTGAGGCACTGAGTTCAATCCTTACCACTGCATAAAAATAAAACAAATAAAGTAAGACATGCTGTCCATCCACAATTACAAAAATAATGACAAATAAAACAGGCTGGGTATGTGGCTCAGTGGTTAAGCACTGCTGGGTTCAATCCATGGTACCAAAAATAGAGGGGGAGAAGCATTTTTGCTGCTACTCCCACTCTGCCACACCACAATTTAATTATCACAAAATAAAGCAAATAAGAGGTAGTTCAAAATGAAATTATTCTGACAAATGTCATTAGCAGCATTATTAATAACAATCAAAAAATGAAATGACCCAACTGTCTCCCAATCAAAAATTGATAAACTAAATAGGGTATATTCAATAATATAATATGTAATAAGAATAATAATGGAAGAATATGTGGCATAATAAAATGGAATAATATGTGACAGTAAAAAATGAAGTAGTGATACATACTCCAGGAAGGATCAACATTAAAAATATGTCAAATGAAAGAAGGCAGTCACAATGAACCGTATTTATTATGTTCACTGTCACATGATCATATTTATGTTAAAAGTCTGGAATACCCATAACTATACAGACAGAAGGTATATTAGTTTGGCCAGGGCCTAGAGAGAACAAATAAATTTGTGGGGTTATGGCTAAGGGGTTGGGTTTCCTTTGGGGAGTATTGAAGATACTATAAAATTGAATACAGTTAAGATTACACATCTGAATAAAAAAAATACACATTTTTTTTGTGGTGCTGGGGATTGAACTCAGGGTCTTGTGCTTACAAGGCAAGCACTCTACCGACTGAGCTATCTTCCCAGCCCACCACAAAATACACATTTTAAGTGGGTAAATAATATAACACATGAATTTTATCTGAATAACTGTTGATAAAAAATCCACCTCAAAACTATACAAAATTTTGAAATAAAAAAATTAAATAAAAAATTTCCACATGTTAATATCTTAGTGTTGTGGATAGTAATCCTAAAAACAGATTTTGAAAAAGAAACTGTTAAAACATCAGATGACAAAAGATCACTCCCCAAGGGAAAATCATAAAGACATAAGGAAGAGAAGAGAAAGGAAAAGAGAATGAGAGAAAGAAGGGAAAGCCAGGAAAGGAGAGAGAAAAGACAGAAGTAGAATGAGAAGGTCTATTAATAAAATGACCCCAGCACATGAAGCAACTGCAAGTGTCAGCAGTGGAGAACAAAGGTGAGTCCCCAAATCCCCTGCCCTCAGACAAGTCCAGATGAGTCAGCAGGGGCTTTTTTTTTCAGTCCCGTGGCATCTGGACACATGCAGTAGAGAGCACACATTCAGATCTTCAGTCCTACCTACTGCAGAAAGCCACAGATCACAGCAACAAGGTCCCTCACCTGCCACTCTCAGTGCTGTCAACTGATGTGCCACAGTTGACTTATTAGCTTCACAGTTTCCAACATCATCTAATTTTACTTCAAATACCATATTTTAATTTTAATTTAATGTTTTTGAATTTTAAGATTTGGTTTTTTGGGCTGGTATATAGCTCAGTTGATAGAGTGCTTGCCTTGAATGCACAAGACTCTGGATTCAATCCCCCACACCATAAAAAGAAAATAATAATAAATTGTTTTTTTCTATTCCTATCACACCCAGAAAGAATAAAAGGGTCACACTCCAGAGAGCTTAAAAAAAATAAAAAAATATAGGTAGGGCATGGTGGCACTCTCCATGATGTCTTGGAAGGCTGAAGAAGGAAGATTGCAAGTTCAAAGCCAGCCTCAGCAACTTAATGAGGTCCTAAAAAACTCAAAATAAATAAATAAACAAACAAACAAAAAAATTGGGCTGGGGATGTGGCACAGTGGTTAAGCAACCCTAGGTTTAATGCCTGGTACCCAAAAAAAGAAAAGAAAGAAAAAAATACAATTTCAACTTTTATGTGTATATCTTTTTTTACATATAATTTAAAACAGATGCCCTTCATGTTAATTAACACACTGGTTTCCAAAAGTTATTGCTCATTAGAATCACCTGAAGATTATTCTAAAACTCCCAAAGGCCAGGTCACAAACACTTCAAATAAATTGTAAAATCTGGGAAATGAGAATCCAGTATCAATAGACTGTTTAAATATGCTCATAACAACAATCACACCATAAAACCCTCTTGTCTGTTTTGATTTTTTTGAAGAAAAAATTAAATATATATTAGTGAATATAATGTAAACTTTGTGGAAGAACAATTTTTTTTTTTTTTTTGCAGGGCTGAGGATCGAACCCAGGGCTTTGTGCTTAAAGGAAAACACTTTACCAACTGAGCTATCTCCCCAGACTGGAAGAACATATTTTTTATTTATTTATTTATTTATTTATTTATTTATTTATTTACTTTTTATTGTAAACAAATGGGATACATGTTTTTTCTCTGTCTGTACATGGCGTAAAGGCATACCATTTGTGTAATCATAAATTTACATAGGGTAATGTTGTTTGATTCATCCTGCCATTTTTTCCCTTCCCCCCCTCCCCTCCCACCCTTCCCCTCCATCTATACAGTCCTTCCTTCCTCCATTCCTGCCCCCCTCCCTAAACCCAACTCCAACCCCAACACTAACCCTTCCCACCCCCCCATTATGTGTCATCATCCACTTATTAGCGATATCATTCTTCCTTTGTTTTTTTGAGATTGGCTTATCTCACTTAGCATGATATTCTCCAGTTTCCTCCATTTGCCTGCAAATGCCATAATTTTATCATTCTTTATGGCTGAGTAATATTCCATTGTATATATATACCACATTTTCTTTATCCATTCATCAATTGAAGGACATCTAGGTTGGTTCCACAATCTGGCTATTGTGAACTGAGCAGCTATGAACATTGATGTGGCTGTATCTCTGTAATATGCTTATTTTAAGTCCTTTGGGTATAGGCCAAGGAGTGGGATAGCTGGGTCAAATGGTGGTTCCATTCCAAGTTTTCTAAGGAATCTCCACACTGCTTTCCAGAGTGGCTGCACTAATTTGCAGCCCCACCAGCAATGTAAGAGTGTACCTTTCTCCCCAAATCCTTGCCAACACCTGTTGTTGCTTGTATTCTTGATAATCGCCATTCTAATTGGGGTGAGATGGAATCTTAGGGTGGTTTTGATTTGCATTTCTCTTATTACTAGAGATGTTGAACATTTTTCCATATGTTTGTTGATTGCTTGTATATCTTCTTCTGTGAAGTGTCTATTCATTTCCTTAGCCCATTTGTCAGTTGGATTATTTACATTCTTGGTGTAGAGTTTTTTGAGTTCTTTATAGATTCTGGAGATTAGCACTCTATCTGAAGTATGATTGGCAAAGATTTTCTCCCACTCTGTAGGCTCTTTCTTTGCATTGCTGATAGTTTCCTTTGCTGAGAGAAAGCTTTTTAGTTTGAATCTATCCCAGTTATTAATTCTTGCTTTTATTTCTTGTGCTATGGGAGTCCTGTTGAGGAAGTCTGGTCCTAAGCCGACATATTGAAGCTCTGGACCTACTTTTTCTTCTATAAGATGCAAGGTCTCTGGTCTGATTCCGAGATCCTTAATCCATTTTGAGTTTAGCTTCGTGCATGGTGAGAGATATGGGTTTAGTTTCATTCTGTTGCATATGGATTTCCATTTCTCCCAGCACCATTTGTTGAAGAGGCTATCTTTTCTCCATTGCATATTTTTGGCCCCTTTGTCTAGTATGAGAAAATTGTATTTATTTGGGTTTGTGTCCGTGTCCTCTATTCTGTACCATTGATCCACCTTTCTATTTTGGTACCAATACCAGGCCGTTTTTGTTACTATTGCTTTGTAGTAGAGTTGAAGATCTGGTATTGCGATACCCCCTGCTTCACTCTATCCCTATTTGCTGATGATATGATGGTATACTTAGAGGAACCAGGAAATTCCACCAGAAAACTTTTAGATCTCATAAGTGAATTCAGTAAAGTAGCGGGATATAAGATCAATGCACATAAATCTAAGGCATTTTTATATATAAGCGATGAATCTTCAGAAAGAGAAATTAGGAAAACTACCCCATTCACAATAACTTCGAAAAAAATAAAGTATTTGGGAATCAATCTCACAAAAGAGGTGAAAGACCTCTACAATGAGAACTACAGAACACTAAAGAAAGAAATTCAAGAATACCTTAGAAGATGGAAAGATCTCCCATGTTCTTGGATAGGAAGAATTAATATTGTCAAAATGGCCATACTACCAAAAGTGCTATACAGATTCAATGCAATTCCAATTAAAATCCCAATGATGTACCTTACAGAAATAGAGCAAGAACTTATGAAATTCATCTGGAAGAATAAAAAACCCAGAATAGCTTGGAAGGACATATTTTAAGAATACTTTAAAATCCTGAGTTTCATCTTTTTTTTTTTCTTTTTCTCTTCTTTACTGCTGGAGATCAAGCCCAGGGCTAATGTGCTCTACCACAGAGGAAACTCCCAGCCCTATGACCTTGAATTTTACTATGATTAACTCTCAGCCTATCAGTCATGAAAATTAAACAATGAGAAGTCACAATTAATAACTGCTTTAAAGTCATACTAATAATTAAGTCTAGTATAATAAACAATTATAAAACTATGGTTATATGTTTTATTGGAAATATAGTAATTTTTCTCCCAGAAAGTAACCTAAGGAAGTAATCACAGTTGTTTGTAAAGACATCTATAAAACAAATTAGAAATAGTACAAAGTGAAAGTTTAGACATTCACTAATAATACTATAAAAACATTTTAAGTAGCATATAGTTTTATAATACAGTGTTTACATATAAACCAGTCACAAAATACATTTACAAAACATGTATGATGTGTCACTTAAAAATGGATTTTATATACATGGAACCTACTTGCAGTTGAACTGAATTATGCCATAGGCCCTGCACAATAGAAGAAAATCAGTCAATATAAAGATCATATATCTTTGATCTTCTAAAACATCTTGAAGGCTACTTGAATTCTATTAATTAAATTGCAAGCAGCAAATAACACAAATACGACAATATAATTGATTCATCCTGCTAAAATGTTAATATGCTGAGGCAACCAGTAACATTTTAGAAGTAGCTTGTTGAGTACATACCGTGGACCAAGCACTATTTTAACTCTGAAAATACCCTAAGCTGTGTATTCATCAAGTATTTACATAACACTTTCTACTTATCCGGCACTATTTGATCCACTTTATAAATATTAAATCTTTTTTATTCCTTAATTGAAACATTAAAATTGTACATATTTGTAGGGTACCATGTGATGTTTCAATACAGGTATACATTGTGGAAAGCTGAAATCAGGATAAGCATATCACTTTCCTCAAACTTAGGTCCTTTTATTGTAAAAGCAAATATTCAAAACTCTTTCTTCTAGCTTTCTTGAAATGCACTGTAGATCATCATTTTGTAGAATCTATTTACTGTGAATTTTAATGTATATAATAAGCATATTAAATAGGTACTACTGTTAACCTCTATTATAGATTAGGAAACTGAAGCAGGAAAAGGTTAAGCAACTTGTTCAATTGCTCATACCTGCTAAATGATGGACAAAGGACCTAGAAACAGACAGCCTGTAAAGTGAACAAAAAATGCTTTTGCCAGTAAATTCCAGTGACTCTCAAATGAATAAAGTTGTGATAGCCAAAAATATACAGTAAGGTACTATAAGTATTCAAATGTACAATATTAATTACACAAGAACTATATTTCCTCCTCTTGTAAAGAATGTGAATCTAAACTACTACAGATGCTCATTTTGTGGATGGAGGCAAGTTGTCCTAAATATTATTTGCATTATTTTAATATTCATTCTGAAATCAAAAACAATAAAAATAATATGAAAGATAAGGGATAAGGAAGAAAAAGGAAGGGAAAAATGAAAAGAGAAAAAGAGAAAGGGAGGAAAAAGAGGACAAAGGGAAAGAAAAGGGAAGGAGAGTAGGAAATAAAAAGGAAAGGAATTTAAGGGGATCTGGAGAGAGGAAAAGGAGGTGAACAGGGAGTGGAAGCCAGTAATAAGGAGAAGAGAAGGATGGAGGAGAAAGGGGTAAATGAAGAAGTTCAAAATTATCATATATATCAACATGTATACACATAAGACATAAATTCTTAACTTGCATAATGAAAAAATATGATCTTCATAAAGTGCAAAGAATAAAGTACTGAAGCCAGATGCCCCACTTTTCATGATTGGAGACAACAGATAGGTTTGACTAAGCCTCTTCTATACATATATACTACAGGTATACACTGAGAACAAAGAGCTGTTGCCAGAATGAAATGGCTCAATCCCACTGACTACAGTGAGATCTCACTTTGGATTCAAAGCTATGGAGTTAGTGCTGGAATGAACCTCTGAAACCATGAGCCAAAATAATTGTTTCCTCCTCTATATTGTTCTTGTCACATTCTTTGATAATGCAAATCTGCCTAAAACACATGTGGTCCTGAGCAATTGACTATTTATTTAATAGAATAAACTTGAAATGTGTTATCTGGCATCCCATGAGAAGTAGTAAATCAGATTAACATGAACATAAATCTGATTTTAAAATAAAGACATAATAGCATACAAATAGAGAAAATACTTAATACAAATTAGTATAGGGAGAACACACTAATCAGGTCCTAAAATAACTTCCAAAGTATAAAGGAGAAAAATCATATGTAAAAATAATGGATGATTTCTGAGTTAATTTTTTAAGTGTAGAGACTTACCAAAAAGAGTTGTACCTAAGCATGATACACACTGGAGTAGATTTGAGTAAAATGCAAAAGACAGAACATCTATGGTAGGAAAGATGCAAAAAATATAGGAAGCATAAGTAAGTTATCAAGAAAGGACTTCAAATTCTCTCATGCTCAGAAGGTAATATCTGTGATGAAAAATGTCATTCCCAGCATAATTCTTCTCTAGGTTGACACAGAATCCCTCACTTCAGGCAGAGGACTACTACTCACTAGTAATCTT